>NC_056727.1:758614486-758816986 GCF_019279795.1 Protopterus annectens
CACCACATAGCCCTCAAGCTGGCATACCAGATCTCCCAATTCATTGTGGAGCTCGCTATACACCAGACTCTGGACCTGGCTTTGGGTGACAAGATCCATTCCGCGGTCACGCCCGGAGTGGGTGAGCCCCATCCCCTAAGGTGGTTTCACCCAAAGGTGGTGCAGGACCAGAGGACAAGACGTGCTGGGGCCCGGTGCTATAGCCAGATGAGGCGGGAGAGGCAGATCCGCTGGGGTCAGCCTTTCCAGACATGCTATGGTGTTACAGTTTTAGAACATATGTTGGTTAGCAATGGTAAACACATTCCAGGATTAGTTATAACACCAAGCATGAGTAGTTCTCATTAATCCAAAACAACAGATTTGGAACATTTGCATAGCAAACAGAACACATGCATATATGGAACCACAGTGGGCATTACACCGGCATGCACGTTACATTGACAGCAAGGGAACATTAACTGGAATACATTTCAACATTTGTAGAACAATAGGACACATGTCCCAACAGTAGGTTTGGTGGAAAACATACCCATTCATTTATGTGTTTAGATTATTGGTGAAGATAAGATGGGGGAGAGAGGGAGATGTCAATTAACAAATGTAGATTCTTGCAATGGTCACAGCTTTAATGATCACTGCTCTGATCATTACTCTACAGGTATTATTACAACAACCTATGGCCTTGGGTTGGGCAGTGGTATGTTTGTACACGGTGTATAATTACAGCCTTCTAATAGCTACTTTATACCTTTTCTTACCTGGAAGACCTGTGGAGAGAATTTTGTTAATACTGACTGTTTCTACCCATAAGGCATAAGCACATAGGGTTACGTATGTGCACTCATACTGTGTGTGTGTGTGTGTGTGTGTGTGTGTGTGTGTGTGTGTGTGTGTGTGTGTGTGTGTGTGTGTGTGTGTGTGTGTGTGTGTGTGTGTGTGTGTGTGTGTGTGTGTGTGTGTGTGTGTGTGTGTGTGTGCACTACTGCCATACTCTGCCTTGATTTCTATTGGTCACCCTGGTTGTTGGCAGCAGGGACTGGTAGCTGTGACAGCATGACACATTTGAACATTTCTTGGAGGAGACCACTTGGTGTATGTACTTAGCTTGCTGTCATTTGCAGCCTTGGTGTTGGACCATGGGTGTTGGATACAGTATAACTACAGCCTTCTTATAGCTACTTTATACCTTCTCTTACTTGGAAGTCCTGTGGAGGAAATGTATGTTAACACTACCTGTTTCTATACATATTCACAAAATCCTAGTTGAAGTTATGCAGACAGCTTACTACCACTCCCGGGATTTGAACCATGGCTGTTTCTGCTAAAAATACAACAAGTTTGTGTTTTATCAGAAACAAGATATTGAGAAACTGCTGTGTCTTCTTTGAATGTTTTCTGTCTCATTCTCTCTTGGTTGTACAATCTAACCTTGTAATTGCAACATTCTTATACATACATTCCTACACAAATCTTTTGATGCAGCACAGTGTGGAAAACAGTGGTTAATGCAACATTACTATTCAGCTATCAGATCTTGGTGCGTGAAACATTTCATATCAGTTAATCTCATGTCGTACAGAGGCACTAACTTTGCCATATAAGAGTTGATTATTTAACGTTTTCAGAGCTATAGTTGCTATGCATAACCTGTACACATTTCAATTCATACAATACCAGAGTAAACACAATCAGTCCACGGTTTTGAATTTTATTGACAGGCAGTTACAATTTTATTTATATATATAACCTATATGAAACTTTTACTGTAATATTGTCTGGTTTATTCAATACAAACCATACCCATTTTAATACTGCCAGGTGACATTCTACTCCTTTATATTTATTTGGCATGAATACTACAAGCTTGATTGTTATTCACCAGCCTTGCAACACAGCCTTTGCAACCTGCTTGCATGGGCTTCCTGGTTTGCAACCCGCTCAGGTGGAGCTGTAAAGAAGATAGAGAAACATTTATGCATACCTATCCATCACATATACAGGCTGGACTTTGGTAAACAGTTATTAATATGAGTACTTACATATAGCTGGGACATAAACCTTCTGCCATGCTTCTTCGACCCACTGGTTCAAGAGCTCTGTCTTCCTCCACTTCAAATCAGCAGAGTGGTGCCGAACCTGCTCACCAGTCCGAGGGATGCTAGTTGCACTGGTGAGATTGCAGGCGAGTCTTTCTCAGGCCTCTGCTTTGTATTGAGAGCCCTGATACTGGTCCTGCAGCAGTCTCACATCATGGTTTTTAACAAGGAGTCCTACCATGACCTTGGATTCCTGTATGCCCCAGCATTGCACCCAAAAGTGCATGCCCTTTCCTACACCAGCCATACTGCCTACAGTGGGGAGCTACAACTATGTATGGGTTGTATTCCTGCCTGCAAGGTTTAAATATGGCTGATTTCCCACACTTTGCCATGATTGGACAGTTTTGAATATGCTGAGCTAAGCTAAGCTATAGCCAAACCTGCTTAGCTAAGGTTGGGTTGGCAGTGCTTACAGGGGCAGGTTGAGCACTGCTTACCAATGGGCAAATCTGCTTAGCTGGGCTACTTATTACTTGGCATTCATATATAAGCAATGCTTACACCTGGTAAGCATAGCTGTGCAATGCTTAGCATTGCTTAAGTTTTATTTTATAGGCTATCAGCTGTATAGGATTGATTCATCATTCCTGATATATTATAATTTTGTTTACCTTCCTTGACATCCCCCTATGTGCTTTCATTACATTTATTCTTGTGTGACGAAACTGTATGGGGCACTTGCGTTTATATGGGGGTTTCACAACTTTATTACACTGACACCTGACACCTCACACCTGGCCCTACTACACTACTCTGGGTTACAAGTATATGTAATTTACTACCTAATTATTCAAAAAACTCATTATGTACTGCTTTCACATGTAAAATGGAAATTGGTTTCAGTGGGAATCGAACCAGAAACAATTATTTGCAAAGCACATACTCTAACCACTTTGCTATTTCCACATTGTTATGTTTCAAGGTATATTCCTATTTAGATCCTCATGATGTGTAAGCTAGGCTGAGCAGAGGTGCGCAATGCGCACACCTGCTCAGCTATGGTTAAACTTTATTGCGGACTAAAAAAAAATTAAACTGTTGTGTTTTATTTTCTAAACATTATCTGTGGGGGGCTCTGTTTTTCAAACAGTGATGACATGACAGGCTTTGCATTTGAGAGGTATGATCCACAGACACTAACAGTGTCTACCATATCTCTCAACTGTACAGATTTTCACAGAATGTCCAGATTTTTGCATTATATTTTTGGTCCATTTTTCATACAATTGTGGCGTTCTGGCAGATTAGTGGCATGGCATTAAAGACTGCAGTTAGTAAATAATGACAGACATTTGAGTTTTATACTTCATACCCTTTGGGGACTTCATGCTAAAGCAAAGCCCGTCATTCTATCGACTTTATAAGTTCATGAGAGCAATATTTCACATTTGTTCCTTGTTTAATATGGCTTTGTCCAGATTTCTTGTAAGGTTGATAAGTAATGGTGTCCGAGGACACTCTCACTAGTTTACATTGCTATACTGCAATTATGGAGTGCAGGGGCATGTGTATAGTGAGAGCACTGCTCTCAGGCACACCCCCTGTGCTCGTGCACAGAACAGTGTCTGTTTTAGAGCAAAGCAGCATGCCTTCATGAATATGCATGGCACGCTGCCATGCTACACAGGAACAGTCCCTACCGTGCAAGAATAAGCTATTCTTGCACGGAAGTTTGCTGAATCCCGGTGTCTATTATTCTGGGTATCAATAAAAAATGCAGTTAACAAGTACTTTTATTTCAAAAGTAATGCATAAGGTACATCACAGCACATTCAGACACTTTGATCTTCAAGGAGTCTGGGGTCTGGGGGGGCCCTACTCACCAGACTGTATAATTTGATACAGGGGCCTCCCTTAATCATCCTTGACTGCGTGGGGGCCCCACAAAAGCTGTTGTTGATTGGGGAAAAATGAGAAAAAATGTATTAATTTTCTGATTACGCTCTTTAACCTGAACAGGGCTGTGATATCACCCCATTAGGATAAAGCTGATAATGGTCTCTGCTCTCAGCTGCACCCATTCTAAAACCAGCCTTGCTCAGATTTGTGTGTACAGAAAGTTGCTGTAGGTTGTATGGTTTGGAGGAAGATTGTGTGGTTATTACTACTTTAATTTTCATCACAGTCAAACCATAGAGATGTGCACATGATGTCAGTATAGCTTGTGTTTGGGCTGAGGACAGTGTGGTCATTGTTTCTTTTACTTTTTTCACAGACCTACAAGGTGTAGAAAAAGGTTAATATAGCTTGCGTAGGAGCAGCATGTTGTCTAGGAGCAACAAGGTAGAATAAATTACTGTAATCATTATTTTTTCACTTTCACATCAGGCACTTATACAGGTAGCTGCCTTTGATGGTTAGAGTTGTAGAGTGAAGAGGCAAGCTATGTATATGAATTGTCAGCAGTTGGTTGAAATACTTCTGCTTTCATCTCAGGCTAACACTAGAGGGATGCACAGGCAGTGACTGTCTATTTTTTTTTTTGGGGGGGGGGGGTTAGGGAGACAGGCAGTATCCACAGATAGGACATATGTACCCAAACAACAGCTGGCTTCCTAGTTTATTGTGAGCTGCTATTTTGTCATCTTTGAACATGTAAGTCTTGGGCACAACTTATGTCTTCATTGAAAGAAAAAAAAACTGAAATTCTTTTCTTATATATGTTTTTGTTTAGGACACCATTGGGTTAAAAGGTTAGGAAACTGCTCTAAAATATACCCCAAAACATCTATGACCCTATAGTTTCTTGGGTCCTGGCTTATCTGAGTAATTTCCTAAATTGTTATTACTATGCTGGCTTGATCAGGAAAGGTTTGTTGAAACAATGCAAGAAAAACTAAAGCTGAACAGCAGCACTGAATTTCTTTCCTTAATCTTAATTTCTTTTCAAGTCATTATTGAATGAAAAGGCTATGTAAAAAGTAGAAAAACAACTTTAAAATGTACTTCAGAACATATAGACATGCATGGCTTCTTGAAAAGGCTGAAGAATAAGGCAAAATGTGAGAAATGTAAAAAAGTAATGTGCATGTTATAGGGAGCCCAAAATGGGGGGAAATATTGGGGAGGTCTGGAGGGTGTGTGTGCATGTGTGTGTGTGTGTGTGTGTGTGTGTGTGTGTGTGTGTGTGTGTGTGTGTGTGTGTGTGTGTGTGTGGGTGCGTGTGTGTGTGTGTGTGTGTGTGTGTGTGTGTGTGTGTGTGTGTGTGTGTGTGTGTGTGTGTGTGTGTGCGTGTGTGTGTGTGTGTGTGTGTGTGTGTGTGTGTGTGTGTGTGTGTGTGTGTGTGTATATACGGGGGAGGGGGTCATTGAAACAGTAGGACTAGGACACCATTTCAACTAAGTCCAGACCTGTACATAGAATTGCTGTAATGTATCATTGTTGCAACAAAATACCAATAGCTGTGAATGTCCCTCTGTGAGTGTGGTAAATGGGCTTGTTGTACTATAAGAGCATTATAGTTACAGGTCAGTCTGTGCATACTACTCCTAAAAGTTTGCAGCATAAACTAAAAGGTTGCTTAGGAGAGTGCAGTGACCAGGGTGATACATACCCCCAGATTCATGAAGCTCGGTGCAAGTCCGGCGTAAGGCTTGCGCCGGCCGTGCGGCATAGATGTGGAGTAGTCGCGCCATATGCATATTAATGAAGGCGCGCAGCCGCCACAGCCACATGCATAGGAAATGTGCGCGAGTGCAAGGGGCGTATCGAAGTTGTGCAGGGAGGCGTGTCAATGTCGGCTTTCGAGGAGCAACCTAAACTGCTGAATATTATATTCCACCAGCAATAGTAATCGTACCTATCAGTGTCCGTGGAGACTGAAACGTATGCAAAGCAGAGTCCCTGCGAACAGAAAATGAAGACTCAAACACAAATGCACGGTAGGGAATAATGGGTCCCTACCCATGAACAAATGACAGGAAAATCGTGTGCCTGTAGTCCAACGTAGTGTCAATAGCTATACCATGTGGAAGTGAAACTTATCAGATGTTAGCGTGCGGCCAGTAGGTACATCCAGTCCAACGGAGAGGGTCACCAGCCGACCCATAATTTGAGGTAGGGAACATAGCTGTGCAGATTTGTCCATAACAAAATACACAAGGAGAAATGTAGATATAGGTAGTGACCATATGTCTGAATCATATCCCACAAGCCATGTAATAGTCACATACAAAAGGTATGTCCGTATTTCACATACCAAATGTGATAGGATATAGCATACGCATGTAAACGAAACAGAAGGAGCATATAAACAAGCCATAACAAGATGGACACGTAGTTCCGAAAGGAATAGTATGATCCGTACCGTCGACCAAGATTACCACCTGTCCCACTTTGCGAGCGACAGTCCCTCTGTGGGCAGATGTGTCCTGACACAAACATGTAAAACTGGCAAATATCCAGAGAATATAGGACATAATTCCTCCGTAGACGTCATGCAATAGTTGCATTAAACATATTTCACTGGACGTATAATACATAAATGTCATAACAAACAGAATAAGATACCGAAATGCTAACAAAAATAAGCTTAGATATAGGCAAGAATTGTAAGTTCTAGCTGCCGAACTGACCGTGGGTATGTGTCGGCCTGTAAAATATGCTGTGTTCACCGCAACTGTCACAGTAGGGTTGCCACCCTTACAAATGGCCAAAGTGGGACATGTTTGGTACAGACATCAGACTGTACAGGCCGACACATACCCACGGCCAGTACAAAGGACAGAACATAACTGTTTTGCCTACAGAAAAGCATATTCCTGTAGCATTTTAGTTACTTATTCTGTTTCTCATAACAGTCAGGTATTTCAGATACAGAATTAACTGTTTAATGCAACTATCACATAAAATATAAGAAATATGTTTGTCCTAAAATCTCAGGACATTTGCCATGTTGACAATTACATGTCAGGACACAACTGCCCAAAGAGGACTGTCCTCGCAAAGTGGGACAGGTGGTAACCCTATGTCACACTGTGGCCAATTGAAAAGGTGGAAACACAACCGTTGACTGTGGGGAGGCAATGTCCACAACAGTCAGACATGTGTAAGGAATAGCTTGGACATAGGAAAAGGTGCCATCCTACCAATGAGTAGAACAGGCTGGCAAAATCCGGAAGGCAGCTGTATAATCCGAACGTGTATGTGACACAGTCGAACGGGTAGTACCCGGATACACCAACCAAGTAATGAAAGTGATGTAAGGGCGTGTACCTATGTGCGTGAGGTATAGCATGTGGAAAGCAAATATGGCAGGGTAGTCCACACAACCATAAAGGTACCCGACACATGTAGGGTAGTCAGTGTGTAACTCTGGCCGTGTCATGGGCCAACAACCAAAGTAGTGCTCTATGGGGTGTGAGTAATTCGCTTGTGAGGGGTGTGTGTTTAATGGTAAATTCCTCAAAGGAGATACTTGTGTCGTATGCAGAAAAGGTGAATTGGAGGTGTATGATGGGGCAGCGGGTGAAGTGGAAAGAAACACAACCTCATGTAGAAACAGCTGCAAGTCAAGTAGACAGGCCATAGTGTAGAACACAATCCCACAAACATATGAATATGGAAATATGCGAGACAAATGTATAGATACGGCACCGTCACATACCCACAGATGGGTCCTGATGGAACTGGCCATAACAAACGCAACACACCTGGATGCATAATAGCCTACCCAGCATACCCTCCACAACACACAACCTGCCACCATACCAGAACATCCACCAAATCCAGCCGTACTTGGTCCACTGGTTTGTTGCAGAAACAGCTACACACAGTGACCCCTACGCATAAGTAGTAGGTATTGTCACCCTAGGCAGTGTCAGGTTTGCAAACCATGTATCCACTGCAGGTAAAACCCCGTGCACATTTTCGTGAAGCCACAAAAATCTTTGTTATCTAACTTGTTTTGGTCTTGACCAATTTTTGGGATATCCCTCACGGGATGACCAACTTGTGTAAATAGTAGAATGGGTATGACGACATGATGTCCAATCCAGTAGATATCTGGACACAAGTCAGAACATGCAGTGGAGGTCCATGACACTGTCCAGCCCTAAGTGGACATGCATAACCTACCACCCAGGATAAAATACCTTCCCGTGACGCACGTGTCCAGATACGAATAGGAGGGAGAATATAATGCACACATTTGCAAAGTAGAAAACGGCATCAGGGTGAGGAAGACACTATGTAAACAGGTCAACCCTGATCAAGTGTGAGGGATACTGTGTGCAGTCGTGACTGACCATACCTGTCAACCTGTGTGAGCAAGATATCTGGACAGAGCCGTGAGTATAAGTGAGACAGAGGTCCAAAATCAGGGACAATCTGTAAACATATCTCTTAGAAACATAGAATTCGATAGAATAACAGTTTGCACATTGGCATTAATGTCTGGAGTATGAAGTCTGAAACCCAACTGTCTGTCAGCACGTTCCGACTGCAGTCTTTAATGCTGAGCTACTGCTGTGCCAGAACACAACAGCGTATTACAGAGGTCCATGCCATACCACTCAACTGTCCGGATATTCGCAGAATGACTAGAGTCACCACCTGTCCCACTTTGCGAGTAAAAATCCTTCTGTAGGCAGTTGTGTCCTGTGAAAAAAAAATCAAGACATAGCAAATGTCCTGAGAGTTTATTTCCTAATTTACTTTAATAGTCGCATAAAACGGTTATTTTATATATGAATCCTCAATATGTTATGTGAAGTAGCATAAGCAATTCAAATGTTACTAGAATAAGCTATTATATGTACAAAAAAGGTTAAAGTTCAGTACTATGCACGGCTGTAGGTATGTTTTGTCCTGGAAAATCTGACATCTCTACAGAACATGTCCCACTTTGGGCAGTCGAAAAGGTGGCAACCGTAAGAATGACCACAGGTTCGCCCCATAGTGTTGGTGTGTGCCTCCAACAATCTGCACCAGTGTGGTAAATCGCTGAGGATTGACGTCACTAAATAATGAGAAATATCCTGAATATAAGACTCCACAACCTGCAGAAAAGTCATGCTAATGCAAAACCTAGCATTCTATCAATGTTCTAAGCTTGTAAGAGCAATCGTTAAAATGTGTCCCTAATTGTCCCACCATCGTGTAGGTTTTGCACAGGTTCAGTGCTCTAAGAGGTTGAGAGGTATGGTCCGTACATATTTACAGGAACAGCTCTTCACACTTGTGTAATGTACAACTGCATACCTGTAGTCACTTCATGTCCAAAAATAATAATCCCCGTATGACTGTATACAGGTAATAGTCAAATGTGAATGGGAACACCCCTCACCGTGGAGTATGGACTGTAACAACCCCACCCATAATATGTAATGCCGACAGAATAAGCTGCTGACAGGTGCCCAAACACCTGTGTCTATAAACACAGCTAAAACTTCAAAATAGGGAGATAATCCCTGTCCATATGCTTCATCTGACATTTGACCTCGGCCAGGGATGTTCCGTTCACCAGGTGAACAAGCCTAAACCCAGATCACTACATGAACACCCTGACAATCAAAGACCTGTATGTGGCTGGACTATATGCCTTGGTGTTCTGCATATCCTCGGAGTGATTAACAATGCAGCCGAAGTCCACAGCAGTAGACAATAGGGAATGTGTAATATGTAGTACCGCCTTTTTCCCAGCAGGAGAATGGATGCCTGTGTCGTAGGTGAAGCGGTGAGGCATATGTTGATGTAGTTAAGTACTATGGGTATGCATATCAATGAGGGAGAACACCAATAGAATAGTGGTTCCAGTATCCGGCCAACGTGAATGCAGTCCCGGTTGACCTACGACCACTGCACATATAACTTGAAAGTGTAATGAAAGCGTTCGTGCAGTACACACATTTAAATATGTAAAGGTGAACGTGTGTTTCGCAGTAGTCCGTAAACTGGAATACAGATATATAACTGTTACGGTCAGAATTATGAAAGTTCACGGAAGCACAATTATCTATGAAACATATCTAACCCACAATAAGGATATGCAAGTGCGTGTGTAATCCGCTCACAGAATAGAAAATGAATGGTGTTTTCCCCACGTTCTATGTACATGGCTCATACCTGTTAAACCCGTAAAGTACGAAACCGGACAAAGCCATGACAACAACTGGTACAAATAGGGACAATCCTCAGATATTGCCCTAACAAACATAGAAAGTGGATAGAATAACAGGTGTGTCACTAGCATGGATTCTCTGAAGGGTATGAAGTCGTAACCTGAAATGTTTGTCATTATTTACCGTCAGTCTTTAATGATATGCCACTAACTTGCCAGATAGACACAAGGTTATGAAAAACGGATCAAAGATAAGAGGCAAACAGCTGTACATGCAGCGTAAATCTGTACAGTTGAAAGGTATGATATGGAGATATATATACAAATATATCCACAGACATAATCCAAAGCAAATTCCGAGATGAGGAATGTACAGACATATGTATATATGTACATATATATATCTATACACACACGATACATGAATAGATATATACACAACAAACATATGTCCCTGTACATATAACACATGTACATAAATAGGTCACGGTATAGCTAATATGGATAGACAAACAGACATGCATGAAAGGAGAATACACTGATGGTTTCCAAACCATTGCCCGGAAAGTACCAGTGTGACAGGGCCTGCAAGTTCTACACGTTAAACATGAATATAGGTGTCCTTTGCAGGACCCCAAAAATTGATCCTGTACGAAGTGCGAACCACATTGATGCAAAAGAAGTCACACCTGCAACTACGATATAGGTGTACATGCAACAGTAGCAGGTGCAAGGGTAATAACACATGGGTTGATTGAATGTATGACGTACGAGCTGATATCCGCAGAGTGGGGAGTGCTCGGAAGTGTCCTCACACTTTATTATCACTCACATTAAACATGTCTAATGGGTACTGTGGAGGTGTGTCAGGTATGGAAATCATGGGTATGCAGAATTGGGCCGAGGTGTTGGTTGGCACAGATCTATTACGTACGCCCCATGGGAGTGATCAATATACCTATGTGGGTATAGCACACGCCTACATTCACCAAAAAGGTGCAACCCATCTACTGGATATTGTGTAAACCATCGGGGGAAGATGTAGGGACCTATATCAGTGTCATGTAGGCGATTATCATGGATGGACACGTGTACGACCAAGATGGTAACCATACCTGCCAGAATGTCAGAATAAGACAGCTGGACTAAGGCATAGTACATGACAGACAAATAGGGACTATATTAAATATACCTTAGACAAAGTCAGACCATTGATAGAATAATTGCGTAGTCAGGAATACGAATGTTATGAGAGTTAGTAATCATGAAATAGAAATGTCAGTCATGATTACCTAACAGCACAGTCCGTCATGGCTTGCCAGCAATCTACCAGAAAGGCACATTATCATGACAAATGTAAGAGAATCATAGGTCAAACCCCAGGGCGTATACCCACAATGTGTACAGGTGAGAGGTATGAAGGTAACCCGTCCTAATGAAATGTACAGAACTAGTGATACTAGGTGGACAGGTGAGAAGAAAGACATCAGGACAAATGACAAAACATGTACAAGTCATAAGCATGTTTGTCCACAAATGTGAATTACAATGTATGGCCTGTGAAAGTCAATGTGGAAGGTTAATAGACTCAAAAGACATGTGTCCCTCATGTGTCATGCAGTGTCACCGATACAGTGTCCAGTCCCCCATACTCGTACGTGAGCTCTGCCACTGACAAAAAGCGCAAATACCAGCATACACATAAGGTACATGATGGAATAATTAGTGTGGATAAGCACCTGTTGGCCTGTGTGAGGAATATAACCCAGTGGGTGGGTGTGTCCTGCAATAGGAATGTAATGGTAACTGGCCTGTGATGGCACCATGTATTGTGTGTATTGGCATAAGGAAATTGATGTCCAGTATCAGAAACATACCTCGCAACAGTACGAATGTGCAGATGTATGCCTCATATGTGTGGTGTGTTCCTCTCACAATCTGTACCTGTCTGCCAAATACCTGAGAACTGACGTCATTAAATAATGATAAACATATGTTTAAGACCCCAAATCCCTCAGAAAGGTCATACTAATGCAAAACCTATAATACTGTCAACTATCTACGTTTGTAAGAGCAATATGTAGAATCTGCCCCTATCTGTCCCCCCATCATGTTAGGCTTTGTACAGATGTTTTGCACTAGGAGATTGATAGGTATGATCAGAAACAGATACATGTCTGAGGAAACAGCATTATCGACTGCAAGATAACTCAGAAGGTATGAAAAGCGCTGCAGTAGGAAGTTCATCCGCAGGTATGTGCTGACATGTCAAATGACACAGCAGTCTACAGGAAGTACCTATAGGGTGTCACCTTTACCAGTGATGACAGTGGGACATACCCACAGCCATGCATACACCACAAATAGACATAGCACACAGCAAAGCCTAGGTCATGATACATGAAGCCTCCGGCGTGTATGGATTGAGTGAGAGTACAGCAAGGAAAGATGACTGCCAGGCTATTCAGCAAACACCTGCAGGGGCGTGCAAGACCGCCCGTAACACTAGCATTGCACGGACAATGTTGGGATTTGCAACATACCCCATTTGTATGTGAAAGCTATGCAAATGATGTAATTATAGGGTTGCCATGTTTCCAAATGCCCAAAGTGGGACATTTGTGCTACAAACATCAGATTTTGCAGGGCAAAACATACCCACAGCCAGTACAAAGGACAGAACTTCAGTTTTTTGCCTGAATAAAAGTTTATTCTTGTAGCATTTTAGTTCCTTATTCTGTTTCTTATAACATTTAGTTGTTTCAGATACAGAATAACTGTTTTATGCAACTATTACATAAAATATAGAAAATAATTTTGTCCTAAAATCTCAGGACATTTGCCATTTTTTCACATTTTTTGCAGGACACAACTGCCCAAAGAGGGACTGTCCCTCACAAAGTGGGACAGGTGGTAACCCTATGTAATTACACGATACATGAAACAGTAAGATGTCTGTGCAAGAGCAGAGTTATGTGCAGAAATGTACCCGGATGTTATGCAACTAACGTTTTGCACATTGCTAAACGGAGCAATGACAGCTGCAAATACAGTATGAATACAGTCGAAGAAGCATGCCAATGTCCAAGTCCAAGGCCAGTGGCGGCTTATTCCATTGGATATCAATGAACCAGTAGTTGTCCTCCCCCGATCCCTGGTGTGGAAGCGTAGCACAGCACCACGAGAACGCGCTGCACTTCAAAACAAGACATATGGATAATATACATACAAAATGTAGGTTTAGTTAGATGTTAGTACGCCATGCAGATGAATGGCAAGCTGGAGAAAACATGGCTACTGTGCACTGGTACTTATGTGTGGAAGCACACTGTCAGAGATGTAACGAAGCATTTGTAGGCAATGTGAGGCAAGTGAGGCTGAGGATAGTGAATCACAACATGTCATGCCTTATGGGCCAAGCCTCTACAGTGTAGTGTAGGTTAAGGGGACTATTAGAGTAGAAGATAGGTGACAACATGAGTGTGTATGTACAAAATACTGTAACCTCACCGGAGCAGTGTCACATGTGTGCTGTCAGTACTCAGTGGAAGAGGCGTGTCATGAGCTATCCTCGGGAACGTCAGGAGACTGATGGCGTACACCATGGATACCACCGATGTGACCTGCAAACCTGCCCACAGTGTGTCTGCACCTGTGCGTGCCAGTAAGCCCGAGTAAGCATGTGTGCGCACGTGTTAGCCCATGTGCGCGTGTGGAAGAACAAGTAAGCTAGTGTACGAATGGTAAAGCCCGTGTAATGTCATGTATGCGTTTGTAAGCATGTATACATGTGTACTACACACATCACACACGTACTGCACACACAGACACACATACTGCCAATACTACACACATCAGTGAAATGGCACATGGATGGAGACTACACCATCAGAAGTAACAGTGCTGTAAACTATGCTGCAGTGATGGTCATGGCTGCAATGCATCATGCCTGCTGAAGTACACCTGGAAGTAACACACTGTGTGTTAACAGCATGCTAACATCAATACAGTGGAATAAAGCCACCATGTGCAGCAGCACCAGGTTAGTCAGATCCTGCATCAATGTTACACATCACAGGTGGTGGCACAGGTGACATCATATTCACAGGGTGTGGTGTTAACATGTCCAGAGCTGTCATAGAGCCATCCAATGTACACGTAGGTGTGTGTGTGTGAGGGACAATGGTTATTGCATGGCCCAATGGTGGTGCAATGAGTGTGTGTATGTGATAGCCGTAGATGTTTGTGGTAATTGTGTGTGTCTGCATATACACAGGTACAGCATGTGTCAGCCATATACAGGAGGTTGTGGGACAGTCACAGACCATACCTGCCAGGCTGTAGAGATTGCCATTACTGGCCATGGACACCCCTCTATGCATCCAACACAACCCAGTCCTGCACCTGTCAATGTCTACACATACAGTCCTGGGATCTGTACCACAACCTGTGGATAAACGTGCATCTGTAATGTTAACCTGAGGTGCATAGAATTGACAGTTACTACAGATGGATATGAGCCATACTCACACTCCAATGTAATAACCACTGCTGACTGTTGCCGAGATCTGCATATGACCAGTGAAAGGTGCTGCACTAACATTGTTTCCAATGCCCGTGTAATACCCAGCAACACAATAACCGGTCACTACAGATGTATAACCCACGATCACTACAGCACACAGTATGTGCACTATCACAGAGCCATAGCAGATGTACATACATCCAAGGTGCTCACGTACAGACAATGCAGCAGAGTCACGAGTGATAATCCCAACATACATATCTATATACAATATACATATTCTATATATATATATATATATATATATATATATATATATATATATATATAGCTATATACATACACACATATATATACATACATATATATATATATATATATATATATATATATATATATATATATATGTAGATAGATACATACACACACACACACACACACACACACACACACGTGGCAGGGTTGGGAGCAGAACATAAACGTAAGCACTGTACCACACGACAGCATTACGCAGTTACAAAATGTGCTACCATGATCAGTGGATCACATGATTCACACAGGCACACGTCTAGCCTGCAGACAGCAGCATCAAAGGCAAAGACACTGCACGGATGTTATGGAGCGTGAATACTGTAAAAGCAATGTACTGTTGTCATGCAGCTGGAAACACACACACACACACACACACACACACACACACACACACACACACACACACACACACTTGGCAGGGCTGGGAGTCGAACATACACCTAACTACCCTAACACACTACAGCATGACACATTTACAGAACATGCTACCGAGATTACTAAGCACAGCAGTCCCAGAGGCAGACATCTAGGTGCGTGTCATCATCCGCAAAGGCAAAGACGTCGGTAGGAAACTGCTGTGGTGTGCGGCATCTAAAAGCAAGACTGCGTCCCCAGGCGGACGGGAGCATGCATGCAAACACACACACACACACACACACACACACACACACACACACACACACACACTTGGCAGGGCTGGGAGTCGAACATACACCTAACTACCCTAACACACTACAGCATGACGCATTTAGGGAACGCTCTACTGAGATTAATAAGCACAGCAGTCCCAGAGGCAGACATCTAGGTGTGTGTCATCATCCGCAAAGGCAAAGACATCGGTAGGAAACTGCTGTGGTGTGCGGCATCTAAAAGCAAGACTGAGTCCCCAGGTGGATGGGAGCATGCGCGCAAACACACACACACTTGGCAGGGCTGGGAGTCGAACATACACCTAACTACCCTAACACACTACAGCATGACGCATTTACAGAATGCACTACCGAGATTACAAAGCACAGCAGTCCCAGAGGCAGACATCTAGGTGTGTGTCATCATCTGCAAAGGCAAAGACGTCGGTAGGAAACTGCTGTGGTGTGCAGCGTCTAAAAGCAAGACTGAGGCCCCAAGCGAACGGGAGCATGCGCACAAACACACACACACACCCACACTTGGCAGGGCTGGGAGTCGAACATACACCTAACTACCCTAACACATTACAGCATGATGCATTTACAGAATGCGCTACCGAGATTACTAAGCACAGCAGTCCCAGAGGCAGACATCTAGGTGCATGTCATCATCAGCAAAGGCAAAGACGTCGGTAGGAAACTGCTGTGGTGTGAGGCGTCTAAAAGCAAGACTGCATCCCCAGGTGGACAGGAGCATGCGCGCAAACACACACACACACACACACACACACACACACACACACACACACACACACACGCACACACACACTTGGCAGTGCTGGGAGTCGAACATACACCTAACTACCCTAACACACTACAGCATGACGCATTTACAGAATGCACTACAGAGATTACTAAGCACAGCAGTCCCAGAGGCAGACATCTAGGCATGTGTCATCATCCGCACTGACAAGGACGCCGACAGGGATTGTAATGAGAGTGATCAGTCTGAAAGCATACAGACATATTACTGTCCCACGGTACACGTAGACAAACACACGGCAGTGGTGTGATCGTGGCAACATAAGATGTACGGTGCACCACGACAACATGACATAGTCACGGGACGCCCCACAGACAGAACACCCTTCAAGATAGTCGAACAGTGTGTACTCCGTAGGCATCCATTGTGACTTTGAAAATGGACATCTGTTGGCTGGATGACCACCATGGCTATACAGGATGTCAATGGCCATGCACAGAAGGACATCACCAACACAAGGTGTCACTGGGCATGGCCACATGCTTAGTACTACACGTCTGTTCGGGCTGCACTGTGTGTCGATCTACACAATGGCGTACTGGGCATGTTCACACACTTAGCAGTTGCAAAGGGCCGTCTTGCATGCGGACGGAGTCTCAACTCACAAGGGTTCAGTTGGGACTGTCATGTGTGTCCATCTACACAACAGCGTACTGGGCATGCTCACACACTTAGCATTTGCAAAGGGCCATCTTGCATGCGGACGGAGTCTCATCTCACAAGGGCTCAGTTGGGACTGTCATGTGTGTCCATCTACACAACAGCGTACTGGGCATGCTCACACACTTAGCATTTGCAAAGGGCCGTCTTGCATGCGGACGGAGTCTCAACTCACAAGGGCTCATTTGGGACTGTTATGTGTGTCCATCTACACAACAGCGTACTGGGCATGCTCACACACTTTGCATTTGCAAAGGGCCTTCTTGCATGCAGATGGAGTCTAGACACGGAAGGGCACAGTAAGGCATAACTGTCCCCATGCACAGAGTGGTCACACACATGCAGTGACCAGCACACGTTCAGCTGCCATCACAGCTGTCACAGGTGCAGATCCCAGATGTACACACTGCAGTCTACACTGTAGCCCCCGAGACATCACCATGTCATTGCTGCAGCAGTACACAGCCATACATTACCACAACACCATGTGACACATGACCAGTGGACTGTATAGAGGTCTACAGCAACTGTGCAGGTTACACATGTACTGAGAGGGTTCCAACAGGTGTTATGCATTGCAAGTATACCACTATACATGACCAGGTCAGCTCAAGACATACCAGGGGCCCCGGGTGGTACACAGCTGTGACACATGAGTGTTGCTGTACACCAACGAACACGCATGTTTGGATATGTCAAACATGTGATTGTAGTGGATGTGTGCATGGACCACACACAACACATATGTACATAGCTAAGTCTTTGCTGTCCCCTATGCAGAACAGTGGCCTAAGCAATCATACGCACGCAAATGGAAGGTGGGTCCATGTCTGTTGAATGCTCACAGGTAGCAATGTCGGAGGACACATTCCCCTGTAGTAGTTGCCCATGACACCCATGATATCATACCACAGTCCATGTGGCATGTATGTCAACACACATGTCCACCAATAGCAATGCATACAAACATGGCTACAGGAGACACATGTAAGACCAACAAACATGTACAATCTGTACTGTGCATGCAGCAACCATGCATGTGCAGTGGCCGATGTCCATACCACAGCTGTGCCCAACTACAACATGCAGTCGCAATGCAGCCCCATCATTGACACCTATATATGGTGACATACAGACAGTACAGTTGGTTGTACATCCAGTATGGAGGGATCTGTGTACATAATGTGGTGATCCACCAGTGTAGATGTATGTGTGCCAGGGATGGCTCACAGGTGTGTCACACGCCACCCTACCATGCCATATGCAAATAGTACACTATGTCACTGTTACTTGATGGTGATGACTTAACGCATACACAGCGGTCAGGTGTAGCCAACTGTATGTCACATGACACCTGTATCACTGACATCCACCCATGTGCACATAGCCACACAATTGCCAGACATAGCGTTGGTACACATACTGTGGACAGTACCGCTGCATGTCTATTAAACAGATCATCTTATAACAGGTGTATCATTCCCAGCACTGTCATGTGTGTCCACTTGTGTGACCACACATGCCACATATGGTGGGGACTACATCCCAGATGTAACACATCCCTGTATACCATTGTACAGATCTGTACATACTGCAGTGTGGAAAAGCATGAGGTCGGCAGGTGTGGTGCATCACACACATCGGCTATCCATACACACATAGCTGGTCACCACAGTGTGTCTGTGTATGTATGTATGGCTGTCTGGTGCTTGGTGTGAGGGTGTATGCTACCATACTGTGGAAACAGGATCACTAACCCCTCATGGTGATGCAGTCTACTACCCTGTTGATGCCATTGGTCCCAGCCATACTGGCTACCTGTGCATGTCCCTTCTCTGTGCCACGTTGTGTGGGTGCAAAGTACTGCGAGGGTGATGGCAACATAGGCACAGGTCCACACATGAACACTATGGGGTGTGTTATAGTGCTGTAGACCCCGTGAATGTGGCCATGTACCTGTACTGTGACAGGGTATCACTGCTACACAGTGTGGCCTGATGCTATCAGGTGGCCTCTAACATCATTATTGGCCTGACCGCTGTGTACAACCGCTGCACCATGTCAGCATACCTGTAATGTTTCCCGGTATGTATGTCACATCTCTGTCCGCTGTAGCCTGTTCAACTGACCACATGCTTCAGGTGCAGTATATGTGTGGACATCTGTGTCATGTTCGGACATCTGTGTCATGTCCGACTGTCCAACAGTCAGGTTGAGGGTGCGTTTAGCATGCCGATATTGCCATACGTACCTGTGAGTACTCCACAGTTACACATGGGGGACTGCAAACAATGCTACCTGTAGGCACATGCCAGTACACAATAGGAGGGAGCCAGGGCATTACCAACATGCTGTTACTGTTGTAACCGAGACACATACTGTGAACATATCACAGTGCATGCTGCACCTGGACTACATGGTATGACTGGTGCATGTTGACAGTACACCACTGATGTCACATACACATCTCTCAGTATTCACACACATCCACTGCAACATACACATCCCTCAATATGCATACACAAGTAATGTGAGATACACTTCTCACATCTCAGTATTCACACATGACCAATAAAACATACACATCCCGCAATATGCATACACAAGTAATGTTAGATACACCTCTGTAGTCTGTTCACCCTGTGCATCAGACCATATGAGCATATCCCTGCACCAATGGTGTGGATGACAGGGATGTGGCAAAGGCTTCATCATATGCACAGGGTGATACTGTTTGCCAGGGGCATAGGCTGCACCAATGGATGACATCATGTGTGCGGGTAAGGGCCAGTGATTTGAAAGGACATGTCTGTTCCGTATGTATGTGGGTGTTGTGGAGCCCTACAGTTGTGTTCGCTGTGTGCGTGTATGTGTGCACACAGTTCTGTCATTTGTGAGGCCTACACAAGGGTATTATGGACAGCTCCAGAGTGTACAGACCAGGTTGTACAGCTCACTGTGACTGGACATGGCCACATGTCCTGTGCCTGCCAGGGGTTGCACGGGCACTACCAGGCAGAGGTACAGAATGGCTACTGTCCAACGACACATGGCCACTGGAACCATGTCCCCACCGGGAACGTCCAGGGCCACGTCCACGTGGCCTGCTGTGACCTGGTGTGGACATCACAGCACCAGCTGCACTGCTACTGCTACCGGCACAATGGGAGCGGCCATGTGAGGTGGCACGCACACGTTGACCTGCACTAGGTGGTGTAGCTGGCCTACATCCATATGTCCTATGCCTCACCCCTACCAGATGTTCCAGCACAGACAGCTCATGCTCACGGATTGCCATGCCCCGGTCGAGGATTCTGACCATGTCACCCAATCGCCTGTCCAGAACATCAGCAAGCTGCTGTTGAGCACCTGCCAATGCCTGGATGTTGTTGTTTAAGGTACTGATTGCAGCCCTCTGCAGCCTCTGCCCTTTTCTGTTCTGCCATTCGGCACGTGCCTGTGCCGCCATTACAGTCTGGAACATGCGTCTGGTGATCCCAGCTGCTGCGCTATGTCCTGCAGGTGCCTGTCTGCCAGAGGTCCTCCTATGAGCAGCACCAGCCACATGCCTGTGTGGCACTTCTGCAGTCAATATACTGCCACCATGGTGTAGAGACACACCTTCTGTAGCCACCACACGTTCCTGTTCAACACTAGCAAACGATGACTGTCCTTCCTCTATGGCCACTGTAGATGCGGTATGTGCTGGCAGCTGAACTGTGTGCGGGGAAGAGGGGGACATAGCTGGGATGGCAACCGTTGGCACAGATTCCGCCCCGGACATCCCTGCCTGTACCTCGTGCATATGTTCATCACTGCTAGCATCTGTGGGGACACTATCAGATGGACCACAGAAGGGTAACGCACCTACATCACCTGTGAATGCAAAGAAATACTCTACATTACAATAGACACACCGACACACACACACACACACACACACACACACACACACACACACACACACACGCACACACACACTGACACACACACACACCGACATACACACACACCGACATACACACACACACACCGACACACACACTGCCACACCATGCATATGAGATTACAGATGGCATGCAGCATGCTTGTGATACAGTTGACAGCATGCAGCTCAGACATCAATAGTGTTTGTAAGCATACCCCCTGGAATGCACACTACAGCAGGCAGGTGTCATATCATTATCCATGCAATTCACACGATCATGGTAGTATGCATGCATCCCCGTGATACACCATGTGGACCAGAACAGGATAACAGTACACATGGCTGACGTGACCTTGACATGTAATCTGCTGACATGTTCATTAACATGCATGCATGCCTGACACAATGGTGTCATGACACATGTACAGCATTGTACTGGGAATCACATTGCAGCGTTGTCCATATGCCCTACAGATAGAATGTATGTTGAGCAAATGTGCATGGGCATGGTAGGGGACTGGGCCATCTACATTGCTGTACAGTGTGATGTACAGACACTGTGCCATCGCATGGCATCATGAGGCATCTATATTGCTAAACAGTGCATGTTATGTACACATTGCATATCCAGAACTGCATGCATACCCATGACATACCTGTGGATTGTGACCTATGATGCTGAGGTGTATACACACCCAACCATGCTGTGTCATGTGTCAGGTCACTGGAGGACATACAGATGACACCCCTGCACGATGACTACAGAGTGTTAGCTGCCTGGCAACCATGTCCACACATAGCAGACCTGTCACATCACCATTTCACACATGACATTGATGTACCACGCACACATGGTGCACAGCTAACAGTGATGTCCTATTGCAGGGGGGAAAGGTACTGTTTCTGTGGCCTGGTGTCACTGTCAGTGGAATCTGTGAAGGTGACTATCGTCATGCTATGACACAGACAGCATGTTCAACACATCTTATGAGGTACATGTCACTGACACCTCCGCTAGCTGTACACAAGCAGTTATGATGTGCAGCGTACCACATCACCTGTATAATCAGTCTAGTACGGCTGTACTTGGACCATGTGTGGACAAAGTGGGACAGGGTGTATCCACATCCCATCTTCTGTGTGGCTACGTGCCTCTGGCCATCCCCCATGGCCATGTGTGCACATGTGTTGGTCATGTATGTGATGGCCATCTATCACACATGTCTGTGTTGTCCCATATGACATACACCCATAGATGCTGGTTATGTCACCATCCACAGGGCTATGCAGACAACAGGTGTATGTGGGGTATGGGTTATGGGGAATTGTGACAATATTGCAACCAAAATGATACGTGTCTCGGACATGTTGGATGGAACATCACCATGTGTGAAACCTTTGCAGGGGCATATAACACAATGGTGACGCCTGTGGTCTGCCCATATCACAGCTCACTGTGCAGTTCTGGTTTGTGTACCACACATTCTGTTCCACTGTATAGTACATATGCCTCCATTGTAGAACACTTCCACCATTGTATGTACAGCTGGACACACATGTAGCAATGACAAATACTGTAGTTTTCATGTCTGTGTATCATTTCAGTTGTAAATATTGCACATGGGTGGCCTGTGTGGATGATGGGTGATGCAGCCTGTATATCCATGTATTAACTGGCCACCTGGTGAATAGATCTATGCTTTGACATGCCTGATACTGATGATAGACTCACCTGCAACAGACTCTTGTCTGTGTGGCACGCCAGAGGTACCTGTATAGGGTGACACAGCAGTATGCACATTATCCATGACTGTATGACAGCCACAGGGTGCACAGTACAGGTTAACACATTCACCTGTACAATAGCATATAGTCAGCACATGTGTGCATACCATACCTCTCAACCTCTTAGAACAATAAATATGGACAATGCCTACTATGATGGGGCACATATAGGGACAACTGTGACATATTGCTCTTACTAACCCGGATATTTGATAGACCAATAGGTTTGCATGCACATGGGTTTGCAATGGAATGTGCAGTCGTAAACACAACTGTATGTCATCATTTAATGACTCCATTCCTCAGCTATTTGCCAGAAAGGGACAGATATTAAGGGGAACACACCGACAATATGAGGCAGACATCTGGACATCCTGCAATTACCTGTACAGTTTGGAGGTATGGTGCATACACAGAGTAGCATAAAGCATGTGTGTCCACATATCTTGCATATGTTGTTACATTACATGATGTACACTGACACATGCACATACATGGGATATACTGGCCATATGTTCAGTACTGACTTACCAGGCAACTCCAGGCTCATTGGTTGGGAGACACCCACCTCCATGATGGCAGCAACTGTTTGTGGGGGCTGTTCCGAGGGTGTTCCCAGACTGACCAGTAGCTCCTCCATGTGTGTGAGTGGAAGCTGGGTTGGTAGCCCACCACCCATACCTCCTTGTTCTCTAGCGATTGCAGTGGCACACTGTTTTACATGATGTATGAGGTCCGTGCAGTATCTGCGCACCTGCTGGTAGGTGTGGTTGTGGCCACCCACTTCATTGACCCTCCTGCGAAGATCCTGCACAGGTCATCCCACTGCTGTGCATGCTGTGGCATGTGGCTGAATAACGCCTCATAGTTCTCATGGAGGTACGATATTATGACATCATCCTCCTGTCGGCTATATGCTGGTAGGCGTGTACGCGGCATTATCTGTAAGACATGATGAAGGTGACAGGTCACATTTACAGACATGTACAGTGATACTGCTGCACATACATTCTAGTACATTCACACAGTTATCTTTGCAAATCAACATGACACTAACATGACTGGCATGTATGTGTCTCACACATGTAACACCCAGTATGCATTAGATATCATCCCCATATATGTGTGTCACCTCATTAGTGTTCCTACTGCATGTGATGTCAGTCTCCATGTGGACATGTCTGTTTGCATGCACTGGTGTTCTTACCTATCTACCCATGCCTGATGTATCCATGGTAATGCTGTTGACCTAGATGCTGTGGATATGTCACATATCAACACAGACACAGCCTTACTGGACTTGGGCAGTGACAATGCACCAAGTACGTATGTAATCCTGTACATGCATCTGTTTTTCCGTAGACATCTACAATGCACAGCTGTTCAACATCCTGCCACGGATCACCTGTGTTGCACATGTGATAGACATGGGACAGTGGCTAGTCGGACGTCATTCGCAGGTAAGGTTATTGGCTATAGCATGTATGGGCTGGGTTTCCTAGCTGTATCCGACACCCATTACGCCACCACGAGGGGCATCAGTGACACATTACTGATCCAGATAGATGATACTACATCTACCATATGGCCATCACACCATGTATGGCAGGGGTGATATGTGCAGCTATGTGGACAGGGCTGCATGGTATGGTGGGAGTATGTCACAGGTATGGTACCGGGATCTGTCCAGCATGTGGCCATCCTAGTCGTAGGATGGTGGTTGTCCATGACGTATGTCTTTCAGATCAGGCTATGGACATGTAGCATGTCTAACAGCATAGTGTCTCATATGTCTGTATGCAAGGTGGATAGCATGCTGCATACTGGAAGTGAGTATTGTGAAGGCTGGTATTGGCCATCCATGCATTGGCCCTACCCCTGGAGGGTGATGTGTATTCCAATATTGGTCACATGGGTGCTGTGTATGCCTGTCCAATGATCTCTGTGCACATGGATACCACCCTGTCATGTCATGGGTACCTCGGATGACTACCTAAAGGGCCAGGGAGATGTCTTCAGCTCAGGGAGGTGTACTACACTACACCATCCCTAACACAGTGTCCATACTGTTGACCACAGCCTAGGTGTTTACTAATGGGTATGGGGGTATTCCCCTACTGGTGTCATTGCTGATATCATCCACCAGAATGTGCACATATGTCACACACATCACACACACAGCCCATTCTGTATGTTGTTCACAACACTGTGACAACAATTGCCCATAGGTCATGGCCATTCACATCATCACATACACAGATGGCTGACATTTGTCTGTGTGGTATGGGCTACAATGCGGGTTGGGTACAACACATTAACCCTGGTTTACTGTAGCTGACACTGTGTGATATGCACATGTCACTGTAGCACCTTTGGTAGTTGTGAGTCTGTCAACAGGCTACTAGTAGAACACTCCTGTGACACACAGGCATCTGTAGCCAAACATCCGTACTGTCTTGTACATCTGTACTGCTAACATCTACATTGATAATGGTTCATGAACCTGCAGACCATACCCGGCAGTGTTCTGATGCGGTGCCACCAATCATGACTGTTGTCAACACATGTGGGTTGATAGTATACAACACCCTATCTGTAATGTGTGGGCATGCTCAGCACTTCTTCAGAGCTTCTTGGCACGTTATGAGCTACTGCTTAGTTTAGCACCCATTTCACACCAGTCCTCACAGGTACACTGTCTGTCCATACATTTCCAGCTTGATAACTGTACACAGCTGTCGTACACACATCACTCACATACCTCGTGAGACATGGTGGTTTCTACGGCCTCTCCACCTGCCACGTACCACTTATATACAGGCATGTCCAACTGGCACGTACCAGTCCTATTGCCTGTCGCTATGATGACTATGTTGTACATGTGGCAATAGAGCTATTCTCATGTACACAGTCAATGCACACCTCCCAACATACAACAGTACAGCCTGTGGGGGATGCACATATGGAAAAACACTACTTTAATGCCTAAAATCATAAACACATTCCATGACAACTCTGGAATGTTTTGTCTAGTGACAATATCTATCAATGAAATCATATATACATTAGTGAATATTTATTGGATACCAGGACTAGGTGTTAGAGTGGCCAAACAACACTTAGAAGACATTGTACAATATACAATATACCAAAGGCAATTTAATCATAGCTGGAGATTTCAATTGCATTATAAAAGAAACTGACACAAATACTAAAACTACACGTAAGAGATCACCTTTAACAAAGTTGTTTTCTGAGTTTGTTGAAACTTTTAATATAGTTGACATAAATGAGTATGCTATCCCAGATTCACTATTCTTTACACATTTTTCCCATAGGCACAATACATACTTTAGAATAGATAGAGTGTACATAGCAAAGGATTTAACCTCTAAATTAAATAAAGTCAAGACAATTTCATGTCCATTTTCGGACCATAACACCATAATGTTTGAGATAGACTTATGTTTCAAGAGAAGGATATCAGTAACAAGAATGCCATCTTATATAACAAATCTCAAAGATTTTAAGGAATTTTATATTAAAGAGACACAAACATTCCTAGATATCAATCTTACAAAATATGTATCTGAAATATATATATGGGATGCATTGAAAGCATACCTATATGGAAGAGCGGTGGGATGGTATAAAAATAAACAAAAACAGTAGAATAAGGAATTAATGGAATTACAGTCAAAAGTAGATAATTTAAAGCTTGATATTCAAAATGGAAACACCAACTTAATAAAACAACTAGAAGATACTAATAAAAAATACTCAGAGACGCTACATCACAAAACAATGATCAACTTAGAAAAAATTAAACTATGTTACTATTCAATGAACCCTAAAAACCAACGAAGAATAGCAAATAGGACTAAAAAGATTATTAAAACAAATCAAATCAAGGAAATACATAATATAGAAACCAAAAAGAAAGTATCTGATTTAGAAGGAATACTAGAAGCTTTTAGGCTATTTTTTCATAAACTTAATAATCAAAATGAGAAAACAGAAACACATTGGGCAGGATTCACGAAGCCTCCGTGTAAGAGATACATGGCTTACATGGAGGCTGCAGTTAAACGGTGTGACGTCAGCATGTCATGCATATGTATGAGGGCATGCTGAATCACACCTAAGGCTAACACAGTCCGTGGAAGACAGTAGGGGGCGTGTCCGTAGGCCGAGCCCTGCAAGCGGACACGCCCCCAGAAGAGTAAAATTGCCCAAAGTAAACACCCATGACAGAGGCCATGGAAATGTGAATAAACACAACACAACACATGCCCCCACAGACTATGAACATAAAATATATAAATGAACATGTTATATATTTTTTAAATCGTAAAGATGTTTGCCCGTGAGTGCGCTCATTTGCGCGGGCGTGCCCGTAGCTTAGCCACAGTTAGCAGTCAGTGGAAAAGGATATAAGAACTAAATATGCAAAGTAAGCCAAGAAGCAATAGCGTAGCGGTAGGGACGTCGGCTGAAGAGCAGGCATTCATGGTTCGAGCCCCCACAACATCAATTTTTATTTTTAGTAAAATAAGCACGAAACAAGTCCCTGACAAACATGTACACATATAAAATCATAGTTTATGTAAAATGTAATGAAATAGTCCATTTATTTTGAAGAAATGTGAGATAACAAAACAATAAAAAATGCGAGATGTGCCTATAGCTGAGCTACAGTTTAACAAGATGAGTGCATCTGCCCGTAGGTGAGCAGTGGTTTAACAGGTGTAAAATGAGTGCCCATAGGTGAGCAGTGGTTTAACAGGTGTAAAATGAGTGCCCCTAGCTGAGCTGAGCGTAATATGCGTGCTAAAAGCCAAATGAAGCGTAAACCAGCGTAACCCGTTTGCGCGGAGCTGTGCACCACGCCTACAAGCTAACCAACAGGCAACGTTGAGCAAGCTGTATCAAAACTGCCTTTACACAGACACACCCCTTAGCCTGTCTAGACAGTCATAAAAAATAAAAAGCAGCAGCCAGGTTCAAACCCAGGGTACTATGCACCATAGTCAAGGTACTGAACCACTAAGCCATGACAGCAGTACCTAGAAATGCAGTAATAGCAAATATATAGGAATGAATACAAAGTGGAGCATGACAAAGCACGTTTTGTGAAGTTGATACAATTCCAAAATGGCCAATCACAGACATGTGCAGGAAAAACGGCATATATAAGCCCCATAGGCGGGAATACACAGCATAAATGATTGTAGAACTAACTTGCAGCCAGAATGTCAGGAGTAGGTGAGGGTAGTTGCTTTCGAGCACAGAGGTGGGGTGTTGAGGAGTCCAGATACATGGTCTGGCTCCCAGTCCACAATCATGAGGCCCAACTCATGCAGGGCCAGGTCCTGTGGGGAGCATATAGGGCTGAGGCGTGGGAGCGGTTGGCTCATGATCTCATCAGTGCCACAGGGATTCCAAGGACTGGTGAGCAGGTCCGTCACCACCATGCGGACCTGAAGAGACGCAAGCAGGACCAATTGAATCTTTGGATCCAGGAGGCCCAGCAAATGCCCAACAGCCCACTACTGAGTAAGTTACATTTAATTATGTATGTAAGAAATTAAACTAGCTGATATTATGGAGATGTGTATGCCAATATTACTTCATTTATATTACAGCTGCAGGTGTCCGTTCTGCGAACCGCAGAGCCTATGGCGATAGGCTGATGCGGTTGCACCACCAGGCAGGTCAGTAATCCTCTCCCAGTAACTGTAAAGAAATATAAAAGTATAACAGTTAGCAAAAGAGTGAAGTGTAGTCACTAAGTAATAAAATGTGCAAGTAACAGTGTAAGAGTGTTTGCAAGTATTGCTTGATTACAAAAGTGTCTTGCAGTCTGTAATCCAAACAGAAAAATGAAAATGTCTGAAATAAAATCTGAAATAAAGATGCCCCACCTGTAATATAATAGTAAACAACCTGCAGCAGGCTGAAAAGTACAGCTGCAGAAGATGAGCAAATCACATGTGTGAAATATACCCCTGTTGAAATACTGAAACATGACAGAAGTGAGACTGCTGGAAAGGATTGTAATAACTACAGGTAAAACATGTCAATAAAGCCTAGAAGTAAGTACCATCCTGAATAGTAAAATGAAAACAAGTGAGTGTGAGAAAGAGTTATGAATCCACCAATAAAGTAGTAATAACTCCTGAATAAAGTATACTGCAGTCAGTACAGAATGAAATGAATGTGAGAAGCAGAACCAAACAGCGAAATCTGTTCAAAGTGTTGCTGCAGCTGGAATGTGTATCCCAAAATCTGGATATGTTGCTCTCAGTCTGCAATATGCAGATAGTATGATTGTCTGACATACCAAACATCCACAGTTGTCTATAGCTATATAAAGCAAATGTAGCAGGATGATGTAGCTGAACAAAGCCAGATATGAACGTGTATGAAGAACAATAAAATGTATATTGATGTAGCAGTAACAGTCCTATCACCAAATTGAAGTAGTTATCATATAAGAAACTGTAGTTAGAACAGTAGTGTGTATATATGTGCAGCTATAAGAAATGTACAGCATATGTATTGGTATTCGAAGGTGTTAATATTATTTTCTTCACCCCACCCTATAACCACATATAACCCATTCCACGTGAAAATGGTATGTGCAATCACAATTAACACCCCTGGACATTTGTCCTGTTGGGTCATAAATATTTGCATGTCCGTTGATGCATCTGCCCTGTTCATACATCCAAACCTGATGGCCTGTTGCCATCAATCAACCCTGCATGTTGTTGGACTGTGTATTGCTGTTCATATTAAGCATGTGTTATGCTCGCTGTTCAATGGTGTGAATATCTGGGTGTTTGGTTAATGGGAATACTAATGCATGCTGTTACAACTAATTGCGAATGGTATTGTATGTTACTAACCCAAACTGTCATGACATAATGCAAAACATAGGACGACAGGGAAGGCGGGTTCCAGCGGACCCACCTCTCCCACCTCAGCTGGCAAGTGCACCTGGCACTAGTGCCCAGTCTGGACCCTCCTCCGGTGGCCCTGTGCCACCTGCGGGTGGAAGTGCTGCAGGGGATGGGGCTCATCCCCCCTCTGCAAGCGTGGCCGGAGGAGAACCACCACTCACCCTCCGTAGCGTCCGGACTGTGGTGCGTAGGGAGATCCGGGAGTCTGTTCTTGGGCCCCTACAGCAGCTTGAGGCACAGGTGGCACAACTTAGGGGCATGCCTGTTGCCCGGCCTACACAGCCCCCAGCACAGCCCCATCCTGGGCAGTGAAGGAACAGTGGCAACTGCCCATTGGTGGGGATATCAGTTCCACTGTTGCCATCTGTGGGCTCATGGGCTCTGGATATCCAAACATCCATCCCCGTCAATTGTGTAACCCCCCACACACGTGTCATACACCGCCCCTGTATGCGTCTTGTTTGTCTTGCCTGTTGACCTACCCAACCTACCTCCCCAGCTATACTGACTTCCTTCACCTGACATACCACTCTCACCTGAAAAAAAAAAAAAAAAAAAGGGCACTCTGTACCCACAAAAAAATTACGCCCCATACATAGCTGCCCATTCCGCACACATGTCTGCTGGACATGGAAACTATCAATTACAATTGGCTGTACAACAAGTATTATTGTTGTCCTGACACCTCTCTCTCGCAAACCAGCACTAACCCAGTTACAACTGCTTAAAAGTGCCTTAGTCACTCTGATTGACAGGTCCTGTAGTCAGTTCAAAAGCAAAATAAAATCCCACTGTTAGTCCTGAACCCAGGACCTTGAAAACAGTAGTCTGCATGACCTACCACTAAGCCATGACTCTTATACAAGGACATTGTGCTAAAATAAATATATCATGTAATAGTAGGAATGAATGTAAAGGGAATATAGGATGTGTAGTACACAAAGCATGTCATTTATACTTACTGTCAAAACTAGTGGATTTCCATAATAGTAGTGTGTGAACAGAAACAGCCATGCTAGTTGGTAGCTAGTAGGTAATAATGTCAGTTAATGTACATATATAAATGTATGTATATTTACATATATATATATATATATATATATATATATATATATATATATATATATATAGTTGTAGGTGTCAGTGTGCATACACACTTACTACAGGAAACAGGAGAGAGGAATGGAGAAATGTGAATCTACAACACAGCCTGAATCATGAGAGAGATACTAACCTTTACACTCACAGAACAGTGTCCACAGCATACCAGCATGGTCCCCGCCTTACAATCTGAAAGGGCAATGCCTATCTCACATACCCTTTTATAGCACTGTCCTGAAATCACAGTGAGAACTGCAATCAGTACACAACTGGCTGCATGCAATTAGCAAATGCTGGCTTACAATTGGTGCAGAGGCCATCACATGGACTTATGCAGATACCTACAAAAGCATCCTGTACTCACACTCCACACATGCAATATGTTCATTGCACTGTCTGGAGGCAGACAGAGAGAGAGAGAGAGAGAGAGAGAGACAGACAGAGACAGAGAGAGAGAGAAAAAAAAAAAACACAAACAACAACACACGGTACACACACACTGAGTCTAAGCTGTCAGCAGTGACAGTAGCAAGCCGTGCCAGCAGCAGCAGGAAGCAGTAGTAGCGGTAACGCAACCAGCTGTGACAAACACAGGTAATGTAAAGTAACAGGTTAATAGTCTGCATACTGTGAACCCTCCATATGTGTCATAGGTCTGTATCTATAGGTATGTCCATGTGATATGTTGTGTGCACGTAGTTCCACCAAAAGGGGATGACTATACATTACATGTCATTCAGTGTTAGGCCATGATCCTGGCAGCAGTTTTCCATTGCAGTGAGGCCTGTCTGTAGGATGTGTGTGTCAGCTGGTGTAACGACTATGGCGCTTAGTTAGCAGTCATCTGGGAACTTTGTCATCCACAACCCGCACATGTTCGCTTTTACATCTGAGAAATAAATGCCAAACAAGAGGGGTCCTAGGACAGAGGCCTGTGGGATACCACATGTGACTCGCATTGAGTCTGACATGGCTCCTACAATATCGATATTATGGATTCTGTATGTCAACCAGTGTGCAACCCATCATGAGACATATGTAGTAACATGTAAGCTAATGAGCTTGTCTATGATGCCTGAGTGGAGTACTGTGTTGAAGGCCTTAGGCAAGTCCAGGCAGGCTGTATGGATTGCGTTGCCCTCATCAATGGCTGTAGTGACTGTTTTGAAAGGTCAACCAGGTTCAAAAGGCAGGATCAGATCATCACAAAGGCAAACTGGCCAGGAACAAGTGTCTGCAGGTACCCAATATCGCTGTATATGCATCCCATACTGAATCATTCCATAGCTTTGCAGACCAGGCTGGTTAAGCTTATGGTGCGGTAGTTCCCAGGGTCAGTAGAGGTGCCTCCTTAGTGGAGTGGGACCACTGTTTCTGTATGCCAGTGTTCAGGTACATATCCTGTAGTACGGCCAAGGTTAAATATCAGTCTTATATGCGGTTGTATGTCCTCTTGGAGTTCACGTAGCACAATTCCAGGGATACCATCAGGTCACATTGATGCTGTGTGTTCTGCTTTGCTGAGGGCGGCCCTCACCTGGACATGTGAGATGATAGGGAGGTTACATTCAGCTGTGATAAGTATTTCTACTTGTGGGGGAGGAGGGGGGATACGTGCACCGAACCTGTCTGCAAGAATGTTGCCAATATCTGTGTGTTCGGTGAATGTTAAGTAGGTGTGTATTAACTCAGAGCATATCTGAGGCGTTTGGTCCATATGTGTAACATAACTGATTAAGGCCTTGTGGTTATCTATAGTGTTCGTGGCCATTTCCCTCCCAGAGTAGGCCGTGGATGTTGTTATGAGAGACCGTAGCTTATTACCAGTGCTGACCACAGATGCCTTCCCTTAATGTGAATCTGCTCTGTCCTGCAGTAGCCTCCTTCTATTGTTATACAATCTGCCTTTGGCTGGGGTCCACCGGACAGGATGCCTAACCTTTGTGCATAGGGTCTGGGTTAGAAATGTGTGTGCATGTTCCATGCAATCTGTGGGATGTCCGTGGGAAGCATTCGCAAAGGGGTCAGCAGTGTGGGTTGTGGCTTCCACTGGCCCAGTGGGCTGCATGGATACCATCTCAGTCCTAACAAGTGAATAACTGTCTAATCGCATACATATCAAAGTAGTCTACTGTGCTGGTGGTGGTGGTGGTGGGATATGTATATCCAGGCCGAGTAACTTGTGTCCAGATCACACTAGTGGATGGCGTTCCACATACAGTACCTTGGTATGAACCCCCAGAGTGAGGTTGTGTATTGGACCTGTCGCAGTGTGCTGACCGATGGGGCATGCTACTATGCTGTATGGAATGTGGCAGGTATTGTTGCACAGGTGTTGGCTGAGCACTGATATCTGGCCATGTACTTGTGTATCCACCAAGAGACACACACATGCTACATATGGGAGTAGTAGTATATCACTACAGTTGATTATCATGTATAGTATGTGTGCCATATATTGCTGGCATAGTCTGCTGATATCCTGTTTGTGTTCTCTTCCAGGGACATGGCGCGTCAGCGTAATCCCTCCTACTCTGCAGCAGAAGATGAGGAGATACACCAGAGCCTGGTGCGGGATTATGACATACTGTTTTCCCGCACCAGCCAGAATCAGCAGGAGAGGGCTGCACTGTGGCAAGACCTTGTCCATAGGGTAAATGACATTGGCACGCATAATAGGACATATGAGCAGGTACGACATCATTGCAGTGATTTAATCAGAAATGTCCGTCAGCGTGCGTCGGATATCCACAGGCAACAGGTTGCCACAGGAGGAGGGGTGGCCACATCCCCTCACCAGACTGGAGGGGCTACTTCTAAGTGTTGTGGCTCCAGCCCCGGAACAGCAACAGCAATACACCTGCATCATGATGGAGGCTGGATCCACACAGCAGCACGACATGGAGCATGCAGGTAATATGCCATATGTACACTTGACTGTTCTGTACACTGTTAGTTTATGCATATGTAAGGTGTGTCCGTGGTATGTAGGTGTCAACATAGTATGTAATTGTGCAGGTGTGATATTGGCAATATCAGCAGCTGACATGTGAAAGGCAACTGGTGTACTACTGCACTGTATCATATGCAGTATCAATGGCACAGTTGTGCCCACTGACATTAATCTCCTCATTTCTGCAGGTCCCTCCGGTGTTACAGCAAGGCAGGCCATCCATGCTGGTGAGTGTGTTTTAACAATACCTATAATAGTCCTGATAGTGCTAGTAATACTAGTGTAACTCAGTAGTGCTCTGTGTGTATACTGCGGGGTGTGCATGTGTGCATGTGTGCATGTGTGCCTGTGTCCACATGTGCATGTGTGCATGTGTGCCTGTGTCCACGTGTGCATGTGTGCATGTGTGCCTGTGTCCACGTGTGCATGTGTGCATGTGTCCACGTGTGCATGTGTGCATGTGTGCATGTGTGCACGTGTGCATGTGTGCATGTGTGCATGTGTGCCTGTGTCCACGTATGCATGTGTGCATGTGTGCAAGTGTGCATGTGTGCACGTGTGCACATGTGCACGTGTGCATGTGTGCCTGTGTCCATGTGTGCATGTGTGCATGTGTGCATGTGTCCACGTGTGCATGTGTGCATGTGTGCATAAGTGCATCACTGGTAACATTGTGTGGACACTGTAAACTGTGTTTCCTGTCTTCCTCCCACAGGTTCTGGTGCTGCTCTGGTGTCCTGCAGTAGGGAACCTGAATCTGGTGCCACAGGTACTGATAATGATGATATCTGTGTAATGGCACAGGAAGGTGTGTCAGGGTCCGCCATTGGTCAGCCAATTGACAGTACACAGCTGTCAACCCCATCATTGCGCACAGTCATCCTGCCAGTACATCCTATGTCACCATTGTCCCTAGGTGATGGACAGGATACAGTGGGTATTGACCAGGGTAATGTGGTATCTGTGGCACATGCTTCCCCACACAGCAGCCATGGGCAGGGTCCTGCGATGGTACCACACAGACAGTTGCCCATGGGTTCTCGTGGGAGCATCCGTGGGTGTACTGCCTCTGGCAGACGTGCCCAAAGAGGTCTGTCAACCTTAGCTATGTTTCGGGCTGTCATGCAGGGACAGTCGTGTATGGAAAGGTACACCAGACAGGGTCTGAGGGAGCTGAGAGCATGACGCACAGCCATGACTGACAGTATGCGTGACATCGCGGATGCTATCTGTAATTTCACCAATGTCATAGACGTTGTGGGGACATATTACAGCAGTTCCACAACCACATGTCCATGAGCCAGGGCAATGGTGGGCGGTTGCGGCGTCGACGTGGCCGTATGCCAGCAACAGCAGCAGCTGGCAGTCGGCACGGACGACAACAGGCCCGCGGACGCCACAATAGTGCCAGCAGTAGCCCCAGCAATGCTGGGTCTGTGCTGTCATCAGAACGCCCCAGGAGACCACGTGCACGTGGCTCTGGACAGTCCCAACAGGGACCTGTGTCCAGTCAACACACTCCCGCTTCTGATGACAGTACCCAGTCTGGCTCAGTACTGGATATGGTCCGTAGCACCCCTGCCAGGCACAGGTACCGTGTCCGTGCCCACAGACACTGATCTGTATGACCTGCAAGGTGCAGTCTGTGGCTGTCCACAAACTCCTGTATATGGCAGCCATTAGGTGGAACTGTGTGCGTGCATACACACGCGAAATGTTAACACCTAGGGCTACCACATACATGCACACACTGCACCAACAGTGCCCCACCCTGTACTGCTGTCCCTCACCAACACACATACACACACATGTCAATTGGTGGTATCAGTGGCATACTCAGGCATACCACCTAATTCACACCCTGTGCATATGATGAAACTGTGCCACCTCCTGCAATCTCCAACATCAGTGCAGGAACAGGTAAACACATTGCTGATGCACAGGGTGACTACATAGAAGTGTATTAGTAGTATCATGTTGGTAACAGTACAGTGTGCTGATATGACTGTGTGTATATCCCAGCATGCCTGATGCAGTAACCATATGACTGTCCTGAATTGTTATCTACACCCATAGTACGTACCAAAGTGTAACAGCTGCACATTATTGCATACCGGTGGTAAGGATGTCAACAGATAGCCACATACATGGGTAGCACAGGGGGGAAGCTAATGCAAGTAGTGATACGCAATGATGGACATGTACAGTAATGGTGACAAGTTGCCCACAACGACTATGCAATGTGGATGTTTGCGCATGTTGATATGTGTGCAGTACCAATGTAATCCAAATCACAATTAACTATGACATAATATCAGTTCTACCATGGACATCTGAGCTGTGCATTCCTGGGTACATGTTGATAGTGCCTACATATTTTCACTGTTACCTACTGTTAGTGTTACCCCTTCTTTGTTGTACAATGGACTACTTCCAGCCCTGCTTACTGTAGCTTTGTTTGCATGCATGTTCGCTTGGGGTTCCCTGGAACACTGCTTCCACCTGCAATGCAGAGTTACAGTGCTTCTGTGGACTCCTAGTGACATCTGCATAGCGTAAGATACGTATGTCAAGTTTACACATGACAGAACGTCACTGTCTGTCCTGTTCGCATGTACGTTGCCTGTGACACATTGCACATGTCTTACCTGGCATTTACCCACATGTGCAGTCATATATGCCAGTGCTATGTAATCAGTAGCAGTATACCCACACATACACACCTTCAGTATGTTGTTCCCCATTGGTCCTATGTGTTGGTAATCACCATGGCAATCACACTACTATGGTAGCATGTGCAAAGGTAACCTGTGAATCACCTCTATGGTCCAGTTGTGGTTTATGTGAGTCATGTGACAATGTCACAGCTGCCACATGTATGCAATCAACCCTCACCCCTGGCCAGGAACGTATAACACATGTGTGGGATGCCACCACATAGCCAATCTGGGGACTGAGCACTCTGAACCCAGTAATGCCATACCCTGTCAGGTGGCATGACATACTACACTGACTACAATACCAGTCAGACATAGACCCGCACTGACAGCAATCTGAACACACTGGGGCATACTTGGAGACTCAGAATAGCATCCTGCATGAGCATCACACACCTCCGCAGCTGGCACACAGGCATACGTTACGTTGGAACAGAGCACATGCCACACATGGCACACACATCCCATGTGCCACACACTCACAGCCTGTAGGGCTACACAACACACCTGCTACAGATGTGTCAGGTACCTCTCTTGGCCGCTGCAGTGGAGTCTCGCTCAACAGGCTGTACATGGTGAAGGTTACAGTGATATGCCTGTGGGGCACTATGGTCCACCACAAAACACATGCATACAGGTCAGTCAGAGGCATGGACACATATGACTCAGTCATTGACCGTGCCACTATGGATGACCTGAGACATACCTCCCTGGACTACATGATAGGGAACATAGAAGGGATCTCTCAGCATGTGGCACGGGCCAGTATGAGCCTGATCTTGGTTGCCATCATACCCTCACCAGGTATGCTACCACTATATGTAGGAAGGGTGTTCTATGTCTACATTCTGCTCAATCTCCAATGTCATTCATAGGGTATCCACTGGCTGTCAACGTGTGCTTACATGCTAGGGAAGCCACAATGATTTGCGAGGGGCAGCCTGCACGTGACACCCATGGGCCAATGTATATTGGTGAAGCCCCTTGATGCACACATAGTGCCTTATGCTGCAGGACACGGATTACATAGCCACCTCTGCGGGTATCACACAGGATAGGACACTAACAGTGATGCTACACAACACCAGCAGTGTACACCGCAAGATGCATGCACTGGACACTGTCCTCAGCACGGTGAACTGCAATGTCTGTGCAGTACCAGAGTCCTGATTCACGGCTCACAGGTGCAACCCATCACTGCCAGGTTATACCTCATACCATGTCTGTCATCCCCTACACATGTAACACACATGGACAGGGGGGTGGTATCCGAAGGCACCACAGATACACACACCTCCAGGTTGTTGGCACAGCACAAAGCATCAGGGCCTATTCATGTGCAGCTAACAGTGTGTCGGACTGCCTTCTGGTTCATAGCCTGGCACACACAACCCTCCCATACACAGGAAACCCACCTATCCTCCATAACAACACTGGCAATATGAAAGTCTCAAGAACTGTCTTTATATGGCTGGACTGCATCCAGCCAAACATTGTGCGTGAGCATTACTGTAGCTACAACACACTAGTTGAAAGGTTCCCAGCATGTGGTCACTGAATTGCAGTGGAATAACATGTTACCACTCCCACAACAGGTGGGAACATGCAGCACCTGTACATCGACTACATGTAGACGATATGGCCCAGACCAGATGTGTATCCCCTGCTGTAGGTATTTTACCATATACACCCACACTGTATAGACACATACCGTGCCCTGCACAGTAAGACACAGTCATATTGTTATGCATTGCAAATACCATTTATCCACTCAAGGCACGTGTCAGACATGGTAACTACTGCAGGTCACAGGTATTTATGTGTATGTGTCACACACATACATCATGTGTGCATTGCCATTGCTGGTTTAGGCAATGGCATGCATTGTTATGCACAAAGACCCACACAAGGTCATAATGTATGACACAACCACACGTGGCAGTTGTGGGTTTCCAAAACATACCTATCTGTACTCTGACAATGGTAATAGACCCAGTAGCGGAGCGCACTATTGGCATTACTGGCCAAGTAGCCCTGTTTGGCTGTGCTGATAGTGTGGTGACATCCCCTGTGTTTACTGAGGGAATATGCAGCATCTGGTGTATTGTAGTATTTGCCAAAAGGATCTGTTCTCTCACACTTGCAATTACACATACCCTACTACCACCACACACATACACTTGCCATTTGCAGGATTCATACCCCTACCTGACTATGTCACGACACGTGAGAAAGACGCATTAGTGAAGCGCACTATTCGGATTACTAGGAGGCTCCTCTTCTCTGGCTGTACTTATAGGGTGCTGACATCATCAGTGTTTGGAAAGGGTAATGTGCATCATGTAGTGTGATCTCCTGACTGCCAAAAATAACATGTTTTTCATACAAAATTGCACACACACAAACTCCCCACATCCAAACACACACACACTTGCCATTTTTAGGTTTCAAACCCCTACCTTACTATGTTATGACATCTAAGAAAGACGCTTTAGCAGAGTGCGCTATTCGGATTACTGGGAGGTGGCCCTTCTCCAGTTGTATGTATAGGGTGCTGACATCATCAGTGTTTGGAAAGGGTAATGTGCATCATGTAGTGTGATCTCCTGATTGCAAAAAAAGCACATGTTTTTCATACAGAATTGCACACATACAAACTCCCCACATCCAAACACACACACTTGCAGGTTTCAAACTCCTATCTAACTATGTTATGACACTTGAGAGAGATGCATTAGCAGAGTAAGCTATTCGGATTACTGGGAGGTGGCCCTTCTCCAGCTGTATGTATAGGGTGCTGACATCATCAGTGTTTGGAAAGGGTAATGTGCATCATGTAGTGTGATCTCCTGATTGCAGGAAAGCACATGTCTTTCATACAGAATTGCACACACACAAACTCCCCACATCCAAACACACACACTTGCCATCTGCAGGTTTCAAACTCCTACCTAACTATGCTATGACACTTGAGAGAAATGCATTAGCAGAGTGCGCTATTTGAATTACTGGGAAGTTTCTCTTCTCCTGCTGTACTTATAGGGTGCTGACATCATCCATGCTTAGATAGGGGAATGTGCATCCTGTAGAGTGCTTTCACAGTTGCCAAAAGGGGCATCTCCCTCACACAGACTTGCACACACACTAACCCCCATCCACACACACTGGGCCGTTGCAGGACTCAAACCCCTACCTAACTATGTTATGACACTCGTGACAGATGCATTAACAGAGTACACTATTCGAATTACTGGGAGGTTTCTCTTCTCCTGCTGTACTTATAGGGTGCTGACATCATCCGTGCTTAGATAGGGGAATGTGCATCCTGTAAAGTGCTTTCACAGTTGCCAAAAGGGACATCTCCCTCACACAGACTTGCACACACATCAACCCCGCTCACCCACACACACACTGAGCATTTGCATGGTTCGAACTCCTACCTACCTATATTATGACACTTGAGGGAGATGCATTAGCAGAGTGCGCTAACCGAATTACTGGGAATCTGGTCTGCACCTGCAGTATTTATTGGGTGCTGACATCTTTATTTCTACAGAGGTATGTACATCTAGTACTACCTATCAGGTGGGGGATAGCATACATATGCATTTGCAGCCACCTTTGTCAGGGTCAGATATGCACATCGCACTGGCAGGTTATGTTCTATACCATGCTTCGTGACCACAGGACCTGTAACACACAACACAACCAGTCCAGAACACCACCCCACATCCAGGACACACACTTTGCTTCCCTGGGAACAGTGCCGGGATATGCAGGTGTTCACATACACCATTCCAGTTGTTAACATCAGGTACAGGCATATTGTGTGTGAGAACTACTCAGGCCTCTACCACTTTACCCTACAGCCACTACAATTTGTGGGTCCATGTGCTATGGCAGAACCACACACCACAGCCACATGGGGGAATACATATTGCATCTGTCCATCTGCAACATGGGTACTCACTGTTCCACACCAGAGGTAGACCACCATTGTTGATATCTGACCATACCCACCTTTCCCTGGACATCCATATCCCATCCCCACCCCAGGCAAGGTTGTCACTGCAAACAAACTGTATTTAGCACAAGCAGACTCTACACTTGTGAAGACTGGGGTGGACAACTTCAAAGGACCCATGCTGGGGGACTATACTGGCCACTCTGCATAATCCTTGACAATTGCATTCTATGAGCATGTGTAAGGTTTGCATTGATCATGCTATCCCACATATACCCATGACTGCTCCACAACAAGACTCCTGTCAGGTGTACACCAGCCATATATGAGATGTTCAACAGACAGAGTGAGCTAATACATTGCAGAGCTGTAGCCCACAGAGGGAGGACATCTGTGAACATTACCGGCATGACACTTCATTCCCACATAATCATCACAACACAGTGTTGACAGTGGAATTGTCCAGACAATGCAGATAGGGCTCCCCTCAGTCTGTTATTGATGGCCACTTACTGTTAGAGGTCCTCAGCAACCCTCTTCCAGCACACACCAACAACATGGCTGTGGCTTAGCACATTCAAACCCTGGGATCTCCACTGTGCCCCTGCTTGACAGAGGCACAGCTCACTAGTCTCACACGTTGCATTATGTGACCTACTTTACAGTGGCACAGTAGCCTATTGTACTGGGGATGCAGATGCCAAGCACACTCTGGCTAAGCTGTCATTCCCTAGGGCAACAAGCCTAGTATTGACATCTACACCCATATGTTCAATTGTCAGATGCACAATATTTGTTGTGCTGTTATACTGTTTGCAGGTCTTTATTGCCATAGCATTCCCTGTTCCTATGAACAACTTGTGTATCTGTGGAAGATGTTTGAATATGAGGGCGATCCACTATATCACTTATGTCTCTGTAGTCATTTACTGTGTGCACTGGGCAGATTGCTGTGTTGTGGTTGGTTCCTGGAATGACACGTACAAATACCAGATATGTGTGGCCAACTGCTAAACGGAGATATGGCATAAGTGTGTGAGCATGCCCAGTTCAGCCTTTCCATGGCATGTTGTCTGACATATGCCTCATTTATCAAAGTGTGTGAGCATGCCCAGTGTGAGCTTTCCATATGTTGAACTCTGAAGTCCACCACATATTTGGGTGTGTGTGAACTTCAACAATATCTCACGTTTATGGTTGTGTGTTGGGTGTCATGTTGTGTACTAACTTGCCAACTGCTTCGTGTCTGCCACAACAGGAATTATACTGTGCCTGCAGGGATTGCATGGGATACTTTGCATACAGTTGTCAACATCCTTTCATAATGACCTATCACTGTAGTACCGTATAGTGTACTGGTTCAGTACTTTCACTGTGGTGGACAGTATCCTGGGCTTTAGTTCTATCACTGCTTGACATCTTCATAGTGAGCACAACAGACTGTGTAGGGGCCAGTTGTGCACATATGACCATGTTGCATTATGTTCAGATATGGACTACCTACACCAGGCTTGTCCAACATTGGTAGTGTATTCCACACCATAGGTGGACATTGGCAAACACTAGCGATGTTCCCTAGGCCATTTCTGATGCTAGTCACAGGGTGTGTTTGTCCTTCGACACACATTGTAACTGGAGTTTGCCATGACATATGTCATGGTTAGTATACTGTGCCTCCGTCTACCTCTGACATAACAGTGTTACCCAGGGTTAACCTACCATCTCCCATCCACTCATCGGGATTCCTGTTAAGGGGTGTCGATAGGTGACTCTCTGACTAACCTGTACTGGGAGATTACTCAAGAGTGGGGGTGCCTTCTGTGTTATGGATCATTCTGTACAGCTTGTCCTATGTATGTCAGTGCTGGGGTTCAGGTCTTTCATGTGCATAGCTCACTGCCATTCAGATTGTACAAGGTGCAGCACGTTCATTGATTCCAGCTTGGACATGGCTTCATACATCAGGCACAGCTTGCCTCTGGCTGGGCAGTATGGCAGTGTGTGGAGCTGCAGTTTGTTTACTCAGGCAACACATAGCATCTGTTCATGCTCTTTGCTACTCCTGGTGGGGTACTGTTGTGGACTTTACAGTTGATGGAGGTGTCTGCTGAGGTATATCCCACAGGGGCTATTGTAGTCAATTGTGACACTGATGAAGGATGACTGCAGAGCCACAGGGACCTCCCCTTATCTACATCTGACAACCTTCATGATTGGGTGTTTATATGGTATGTTTCTGCGAACACTACAGCCACATGTTTGTCCAGTGCAGGATATCTATCACCTTGTGTCCCCAGGTCTCTCATTATATGTTAGGTACGTAATGGGTTAACACCTGTGTGGTAATTTGTGGGCACTTACTGTATATCCACGGTGGTTGTCTATACACAGTTCTGCAATTAGCTTGCTGACATGGCTATGGCTCCAGTTGTCTGTTTCTAGGTGGGCCTTTTGTGGGTTGCTTGTGTCAGCTGGGGGTCGGATATGGTGGGCTGTTTGTACTCCTCTGCATACATGTTCAGTCACAGTCCTTCTATGTTGGCCTGTACCTATGGGACATATATATACGGAACAGGGGGGTCCCAGGACCAAGCCTTGTGGGATGCCACTCATATCTGCTTTGTAGTCTGACATGGATGCAGCATGTCTGACCATGTCAGTTCTGTCCTTGGTCTGGTTTGCAACCCCTCTACTGACATAGGGGTATATATTTAAGCTGGTGAACATATCCATACTGAACTCGTAGGGTATTGTCTGGAAGCATATGCATGGTCCAGCTATGCTGTGTGGACCACATTGCCCTCAACAATGACCTTAATGACTGTTTCAAATGGGTCAAACATGTTTAGGGGCAGGATCTGCAGTTATGACAGCCACACTGTGTAGGGTCCGGTATCAGTAGGTCCACAATAGCTTTATGTCTGCGGTACATACTGATCCTTTCCATAGCTGTGCAGACCAAGCTTGTCAGGATCCTGGGGTGGTAGTTTGCAGTATCCATTCAGGCAACACCTTTGTTGTGAAGGACCACTGTTGTTGTACACTGCTCTTTGGGTACATATCCTGTTGTAAGGCTGACATTGGGCAGTAGTGTGATTTGGCATTCCATTATCCTTGGAGTCCATGTTGGCCTCAGCCCAGGACACCATCACATACCTTTGCTGCTGTGTGTTTTGCTTTGCAGATGATGGCTGTTACCTCAGCATCTGCAATGTCAGGGACCAGCAGTCTGCTGGGATAGATATTTTGCATTCTGGGGGGGGGGGGGTTTGCACTGCACCTGTCAGGTTGTATGTTGGCAATATGTGTGTGTGTTTGGTATGTTGTTTGTAATATCTGTGTGATTCGGAGCATATCTGTGGATTCCCAACATGGTTCCTACCATCAGTTAAGTAAGCCTTGTGATTATCCTTAGTGTCCTGTACAATTTGTATCTTCATAGGTTCATGGGTTCATACAAGGCTATCCACCCTAGGGCATTAGTAAGCCAAGCCAGAGTGTGTGTGTCTTTCGCCTTGCTATGTGACTATTATGGCCATTTATGATTTTCTTTACTGTGCCTCTGTCTGGACATGACACAGTGAAGACCACCAGTGTACATGTACGATCATCTATCCACTTGGCAATATTCCTGTTGAGGGGTGTCAGTGAGGGGCTCTGCCTAACATGGATTGGGATCCTGTTTCTGGGTGTGGGGAGCCTCTGGGTTATGTATCTGTCCCTCCAGCACATCCTATTTCATTATGTGTTGAGGCTGACATCTGTCACTCTCACAGCTCCAATTGCTTTGATTTTCTGTGGTGGAGCATGTCCATTACTCCTGTGTTGGACATGGCCTTGTACAACAGACATACAATGCCTCTGTGTAGGCAGTCTGTGACTGCATTCAGCTGGGGTGTCTACAGCCAGGCAGCATATGACATATATTTCACATCCTTTATCCTCTTCATGGGGTACCTTTGAGGCCTTCCGAACTGCTGCAGGTGTCAGGTACGGTACATCCCATATGTGTCATTGTACGAGATTATGGGTCTGATAAGGGAACAGTACAGGGGCACAGTGACTTCTGTTGATGTAGATGTGAATCCTTTCATGATACGGTGTCCAATATCGACAGTCTTCCTAGCCACATTGGCATTGTGAGTGTCACATGACAGGTTACTGTCGACTTGTGTCCCTAGGTCCCTGATTACTCCTTGCATACATAATGGTTTACCACCTATGTGGTAATTTGTGAGTACCTTGTCTGGTATTTAGTGGGACATTCATACTGTCCAGTGTCTTCAGGATGTCTGGGTGGGGTTCTTGTGTGTGAGAGTGTGGTCTGTCACATGCTACAGACTGTACAGCAGTTTTGACTACACTTAGGTGCACATGGGTGGTCTCCGCTGCTTTGTGCATTGTCAGTTACCTGGCCGTATGGGTGTCTGTGCTGCATATGGATACTCCCCCTCCTTTGATGTTTTGGTCCAGGTGTTGGGACCATAACGCGTGATATGTGGTATAACCTGGTAGTGCTGGTGTGCTATCACTAGGCTTGCAGCAGGCTTCTGTCACTGCACAGACATCGATGTTCTCCATACTGGGAAGTGCCTCAGAGGCATGCATATTGCAGTTTACACATCTGGCATTGGTCAGCATTACCCTTATGTTTCTTACCACTTATGTTTTCTAGGGTGGTGAGTTAGTCTTTTTGGTCTTGCCTACGTACGGCTCTATGGAGGTGGCAAAGGCCTTATCCAGTATCCAGACGCCCAGGGGTAACAGGTGCAAGCCATCCCAGGAACAGCAGCATGGCTTGTCATGCATGACATCTCAAGCAGACAGACATTAGACCCTCTTGGACTGACAGCTGTAACTGTGCCACCTGTTAAAGCTGATCATTCTGTGTTTGTACTGTGGCATCATTCTTGGTGAGGGTTGGATGCTGCAAATGGCCAGTGTCATACCGGCCTGGGGTACATACTCAGAGAGCTCATCCATGTCTCTTTTCATGTAGTCCAGGGTGGTACATCTCAGGTCATTCACACCAGCATGGACAATGAGTGCATCATATTTCTGCTTGCTTTGGGGTGACCTGCGTACTTGTGTTATGTGGCATATTGTGGCAGCCTACAGGCAGCTTACTGTACCCTTTCCCTTGTTCAGTCTGGTGAGTGGGACAGCAGTGTGTCTGCCTATACAGACAGCTATTACAACTGTATCAGGCATGTTGTTTCTCCTTCTGGCCTGTGACTGTTTGGCACACCAGCTTTGTGTACTATGTGTTGCATGTGCTATGTTTGGAGGTTGTGGTTGCTTGGGATCTGCTTTGGAGGCTTCTGTTGGTGTGGTGTGTTTGTAATTAGGGCCTCCGGGAATATTTTTCTGTGTTTATGTGTTTGGTTTACAGTTGTGATAGGTCTATGTGGGACTGGGTTTGTGGTGTATGTGGTTACCTTCTCCTCCTGACTAGTTTTAACAGTACTGAGTTGGGGGAGCTCAGCCTCCGGTTTGGATACATGGTTGCATCTCTCACATATATTTGTATTTATTGGGGGGAGTTGTGGGTTGTCTGTGTACTTGGGCCAGGTGTCACATTGCCTCTGGATTCACAGATTCTACTTGTTGTGGCTGGCCTTAGTGGATTGTATGTGTGGACATATTTTATTGCCATACTATTGATCAGTGATTACTTCCCTTTTTATGTTTGCTCTATCATGTAGTAGATTCCTCATTCTCTTGCATGGTTTGGTAATGGCTGGAGTCCAGCATGCCAGATGCCTGCGTGTATGGCATTGTGTCTTGTTGTTATTTGTGATTGCATTCTCCAAGCATTCCTGGCTGTGTTCATGGAATGCCTGTATAACATGTTCTGTGGTGTGTCCCATATTCTGCACTTGCACGGGCCTTTTGTGGATTCCATATCAGTTTGGAGGGGTGCAACCTATGCTTTACACATGTTTTTCACTGTGGTTTTCTGGCCAGGGACTGTGGTCAGGATGTGTATATCCAGTGTGATTACTCTATGGTCTGGTCTTACCAGTGAGGGATACACTTCTCATCTTGCCATCCAGTACACATGTTGCTGATTATGACATCCAGTATGCTTACCCCTCTTGTGGGAGTGGTACATTGTTCCTGTGCATTTTGGTTTATGGATTCTGGGAACTTTTCTCCTACTGTGTTGGTGCTAGTATAATGCTCCCAGTGTATGTCTGGGTATTTTCAGTCAAGCAATATAATGTGGTTTGGGGGGCTTGATATATTCATGTATTCCAACATAGGCCAGGTGCAGTTCCTGGTATTAGGACAGTAGTCTGCAGCAGGCTATATACTGGGAGGCGGTTTTAGCCATTGGTATTTGACCATTGCTAATCCATGCTGCATCTTGTTGTGGTACCAACATGGGGGTGTGGTTATCCTTGACATTTATTGCTAGTCACCCTCCTTTTGTAGCTTGTTCCATGTTTTGCGGCTGTACAGCACAGTATGAGGTGTAACCTAGTAGTGTTAGGGTGCTGATGTGAGCCTTGACCCAGTTTTCTATTACAGGACTGATATCAACATTCTCCATACTGTGTGCGTTTACACTGCACACATCTTGCTGTTTAGACTTCTGGCATTGGGTAGCATTACATCTAGGTTCCTATCCCTTGTGGTACCTATGAAGGTGGGTTTGTGTTTTGAGACTTACCTATTCAGGGCATGCTGTGGTACTGACAGCCTTTGCCAGTATCCATGGGGCCTGGACTGATAGGTGCACGCCACCCCTAGCAGGTGGTGCATCATGTCATGCTCCGCATGTCTTCCCAGGCTGAAACACATTGGCTCCCCTTTGACTAACTGCATTACTTCAGCCAGTTATTGCACTTGATCATCCCATCGTCATTTTGTGGCTTCATGCTTGGTGAGGGTGGATGTTAGTCAGGGTCCTCAGGTGTGCATATAGTACATGGTGTTACATTACTTAACACATGGCATTCATGCCTCAGGTGGTGCTACAGGGCTGCCTCTGTTGGATGTGCATATTACACTCCCTGTACATGTTTGTGAGCAGGTCATGTCATTTTAGGCATCCCTGTTATTATGTGAGTGAGTCAGGGGGGTATCATTCCCAGGGTTCCTACTGAGCCAGTGTATGTGCTATGCGTTGCCTCTTTGCCAAGGCTAGGGCATACTGGGCACGCCTCCTTCTGCCTACTGGGGCAGGCTCAGGTTGTTCCTCCTCCAAGTCACGCTCTGCCTGTGATGGCCTTGGCAATGGTAGGGGGCTGTTTGGCCCAGCCCTATGCTGGTCCTGCTGCAGCTGTTTTCGCAAGATCATATTATGTAGCATAGCACATACCATGACAATTTGGGTACATGTAGTTGGTGTGTACTGCAAGGCTCCACCAGATGTGTCCAGACACTGGAACCGTGACTTCAGCAGCCCAAACACACGCTCTATTACATTATGTGTTTGTGCATGTGCCTCATTATGGCGTTCCTGTTCAGGTGTGTGTGCGTTTCTGATGGGTGTCATCAGCCATGGCTCCAGTGTATAACCTGCATCCCCCACTAGGTGTCCTTGTGGGATGTCCCCATTGGCAAATGTCTGGTACAGCTGCGTCAAATGCCAGATGTGGAAATCAAGGTAGCTCCCAGGGCAGCCAGCACACACATTCCTTATTATGCCCTGGGCATCACACACGACCTGGCAGTTGATGGAGGGGAAGCCCTTGCGGTTAATGTAGGCCCTACCCAGCTCACCAGCTGGTGCTTTGATGCGTATGTGCGTGCAGTCTATTGCACCCACTACCTCAGGGTATTCTGCTATTTGCTGGAAGAGATGCATATTGCTGGCCAATACCTCACGGGCATTGGGGAAATATACATGATCACCGACATGTGCTGACATGGCATCCAGGAACTGGTGCAGTACCCTGGAGGCTGATGCCTGTGATATCCCCATCATATCACCAGTTGGTCTCTGGAAGGTACCTGTTGCTAGTATTCTTAGGCCAACACATACCTTGGTTTCCACTGGGATGGGTTCCCCTCTGTTGGTTCTGTGTGTGAGGCATGGCCTGCACAGCTCAACTATTTGCTGCAGGAGCTCTCTGTCCACTCTATAGTGCTCTACTATCTCCAGCTCATGTAACCCATGGTAGGTGACCCTGGGCCTGTACACTTTTCTCCGTCTCCTCACTGTGGGTTGTCTGGCACCATCTGCATTGTCACCACCCTCAGCAAGTCGCCTATGTCTCATTATGACAGCTATGGCAGCCCCTAACATTTCTGCTCTGAGTTCAGCTTTTTCAGTTTTCACTTCTAATAGCTTACCCCTGTCTTGCAGTGTCTCTTGAGAGAAACATCCTGCACTGCTGTTTGCAGAGTTTTAAGTGCTGGGCTGGGCTACTATTCTGCCTGTGTAATTGCCTGCTTCTAATTGTTTTCACCTGCTAGCTCCAGCAGTATTCCCTGCTAGCTTCCTACTAATTCTGTTGCTTCCTTTTTCCTTTCTGTTTCCTCAGGGGGGAGCAGTGTGCATACCAGCAGAAACACGCTCACAGTGGCTTACACGCGCGCACACATGCTTACACGGTTCATGATCTGCCTATTCGGGTTAAAACACGCTCACACCAGCGCAAACAGTGTTACAGGTCTGCTAACAGGCTCCTACATGCTCAGTCTGCCCTACACGCGCGCACACCAGCACAAACAGTGTTAAACATCTACCAACACGCTCCCACATGCTCAGTCTGCCTTACACGTGCGCACACTGCCCTACTCATGCTTCATGGCATGCACACGTGCGCATGCACGCCCAGCAAGAAACTTTGGTGTAAGTAACAGTGTACACCTTCCATTTCTTGACTTTCCCATGCTTATCTTGTGGCACTCCTCTTTCCCTGATCTGTGTCTGTCATCTGTCATGTTACACTGACCTCCAATGAACTGCATTTCTTTCTACCATTCCTCCCTGTGATGTCACCTATCTCCTACTCTATTCCTCCCCCTTATGTATCTCTTACACTACTCAGACTGTGCTCATTTTGCTATGTGACTGTGGGATTCAGTATCCTAACCCTCATTTACATGAGATTGCCTACTAATGCTTAGTTACATGTCTTAGACTCAGCTTCCCCCCTTAGCAACCACTAGACGGTGGCCATGTTGTTTTTGGTCTGCTAGTCCCTGCATTGTCTTTCCATGTATTGCATAAAACCCACATTTGTGGGTTTATAACCTTCATTTTTATGTTTTATACTGTGCAACCCGTTTGCACGGGGCTGCGCTGCGTTTAAACATATTTTTATAATTTTTGCATCGGGTTACCTTGCCAATGGCCACATATTTGGCCATTGGCATGCTGCCTGACACATATGCACCCTTTATTTGGAGCTGACATGGCTCCGTTGTGATTTTTACAGAAACGTACTCAGTTGTCAACTGAGTACATTTCTGCAGCTAAAACGTCTCTTACACGGGCTGGTTTCTGCTTCGTGGATCGCTAATATACCTCATTTGCATACCTTTAAGCTGCAAGTGAGGTATTTAGCATATCCACTCCCAGTCCGTGTAAGTGACGTTTTAGCTGGTCTCTTACACGGAGTTTCAGGCTGTTCCTGGATCGCGAGCCTTGCATGGAATGTTACACGTCTCTTACGCTCCGTGCAAGCCTTAGTGAATCCTGCCCATTCAGTATTGAAAGCTTTTCTCAAAAACAATGTTAAAGTTAGGTTATTAGAGGAGCAGGTACAACTAATAGATAAACAAATAACAATGACAGAACTTAAAACTGAAGTAAATAAGCTAAAATTAAATAAAGCTCCAGGTATAGATAATATCACCCCAGAAATGTATAAATTACTATCAAATGAGGCTTTGCTGTTGTTATTGAATGTCTTTACATCAGTTAAAAATGGTAAAGACATTCCTCCTTCTTGGAAGTACACATTAATATCACCAATTCTGAAACAAAATAAAGATCCCAGTGAATGTTCATCATACAGACCCATTTCACTTCTTAATATAGATTATAAAATTTTTATGGCAATACATGCTGCTCGAATAAAACAGTTACTACCACTTTTGATAGAGGAGGATCAAACAGGTTTTATAAAAGATAGGAACACTTATGACAACATTAAAATAATTATTTCCTTAATTGATTATATAAATGTCAAAAAAACAAAATGAATGTTATTAGCTTAGACATAAATAGCATTTGATTCAGTGAACTGGGATTATCTGTGGTTAGTTTTAGAAGAATATGGCTTCTCAAACAACTTCACTTTGTTAATAAAATCATTATATGAAAAATCATTGGCTTATATAAAACTGGGATCTTGTCTGTCTAAATCTATTAAAATAACTAAGGGCACAAAACAAGGCTGCCCTCTTTCTCCATTATTGTTTGCGCTAGTCATTGAACCCTTAGCAAATAATATACGTATGGATAAAAATATTGAAGGAATACAACTAGACAACAGCCTAGAGCTTAACATTCAACTTTTTGCTGATGATATTTTAATTACCTTAAAAAATAATAATAGCTTATTAAAAGCATTATGGGACTCAATTCAAAACTTTCAAAACTTTTCAAGTCTTAAATTTAATGAGAACAAAACAAATGTATTGCTTATAAATACTAATAAAAAGATCTAAATAAAAATACCATAAATATATCTCTACCGATAATATAATTAAATACTTGGGAATTATAATAACTAACAACCTAGATACTACAATTGAAACAAATTATAAAGAGACCTTAAATAATATTAAAAATCTAATACAAAGATGGAATAAATTCTTCTTTTCAATGGAAGAAAGGCTTTATATAATTAAAATGATCATATTTCCAAAAATTCTTTATGTCATACAAGCTTGTTCTTTGCCACCAGCTGAATCACACCTAAAACAATTAAATGATTTAATGGTAAGATTCCTATGGTATCCAAAAAAACCAAGTATAGCTATGAAGTATCATCTAGATGATTGGGATATAGGTGGCATAGGTTTACCAGACATAGAAATATATTTGCATTCATCCATTATTAAAACAATATCATTATGGCTAAATACAAAATATACATCAAAATGGAAGCTAGTTCATGAGAGAATCTGGTTAAAATCAGGATTTGTAGTAGCAAATAAGTATACAGATTTCGTACCAAACAATTTTCTATGGCTGATGAAGGAATATATGATGATACATAAGAATAAAAATATAAGTTCCAAATACATTACTTATACATTAAAAATTTTCCAAAATCTTATTAATAGCAATCCTGATATTAAATCATGGTCATTTCTTTTATATCCAGTAGCATACACACAAGGTAATATAATAACATTTAATATGGAAGTAGTCAACATGCTTAAAGAAAAGGGATTAATATATTGGCATCAATTGCTAAACTCTGGAAAACCTCTGACAATAGACCAGATTAAACAGAAATTAAATATGGAAGATAGTTAGGTGGTTACATGTACAAGAATTAAGACAGTATATATTAAGCAAACAAGAAACAATGCAACCAGCAATAAGACAAAATGTTCCTAACCTTATAGAACATATAATATTACTAATGAATCAACCCATTACTGGAAAGGGATACTTATCATCTATTTATAAAACAAACAAAAATATAAAAATGCATAATAATGACAAAATATGGAATTATTATAGATCAGTTAATGGACATGTGCCAAATGACAAAGATAAAAAACTAATTCTTCTCTCTCCAAAGCAGACATCACTTTCATTACATTGGAGACTTTTTACATGGCAATTCATACACAGATCTTATGTAACCCCTCATAAAATGGAACTTATGTTTAAGAAAAATATTGGCTGCTGGAGATGTGATTTATCAATAAAAGCAGACTGGCAACATATGTTCTACGAATGCCATTTGATTAAACCATATTGGGATAAAATAAATTATTTTCTGCAAATGGTATTCAGTGATAAATTCCAGATTTCCAAATATATTATTTTCTTTAATGCACCTGTACCCGACTGTGTGCCAAGAACAAAATATGTAATCTTATGGACTCTCCTAACTATTGCAAGGAAGAACATTACATCAAACTGGAAATCCAAAGCTTCTCCAACTTTTAAGCAATTCATGAATATGGTGTCAGCAGTATTGCAATTGGAAATGAACACTATTAAAGGAAGAACTGAAAGAACTACATCATTATACGTAGCATGGCAAAAAGTAACTGAAATACTGGAGAATAATGACTGCAGCAGATTATAATCGGGAAACAATTGTATAGAAAGTCAATTATATGTCAACAATAGACACCCTTGTAAATACTTTATTTTGATTTTAATGTTTGATATCTGTTTAGAGGTTTTAGCCTATCTTTTTAAATAATTTGTAAATACTTCATTGTCATAAATAACCTGCATTCATGTTTTCTTGTTTTTTGGAAATGAATAAAAATATTTACAAAAAAAAAGAATTATAAAAGTTAGTAGAAATGAGAAAATGTATTTCTGTGGTATTGTATATAAATATTTCATAACTAATTTGTATCCACTGCTAATTGAAATTGCTCTGTGTAGGAAATAAAACAAAATACAATTTAGAAAAAAAAAAAGAATATACTCAACACACCTGTCTTAGGTGAATGTCGGCAGTCACACTGCTGGTCCACTCAGCAGGTTACACAAGGCGATAGTCACTCACATCCTGCTGTCCAGTAACTGGTTCTGCAACATAACCTATGCACACATGCCACAAGTCAGCAGGTACGGTGTGACTCCCCTTCCATGTTTGTGTGACAGACGTTGTCACTCAGGGCACAGACTACATGTGCAGGGACATGCAATAGCCCACCAGTGTTGTCGCCCTGCTGGTGTGGTCCATGCCCTGGGAAGCATTTTGCGTTCATCCGGACCTATTTCCACTGTACTACGAATGATTGTGTCACTCCCAACAGTTGTCCCTGCTTCTGCTGTCATTCCACAGGCATCTAGTATATGTCCACTTTGACAGACCCGGCCAAACAACATAATGCTGTGGCACAGTTGACCTGCACCTGTCAGCCCTGGGAGTACGGATCACATGTTGGTCTCTTGCTGCTGTTATACTGCCTGTCTTGCACAGTGCCCAATAACAGTCACCACCAGAACGGGAACAGGCTAGCGAAGCATGTGGTCATGTCACACAATGCTTGACATCATCCTCTGTGATGCACGCAGGCAAGGCACACCTGATACTGCACCACTGCAATATCTCTGCAGTGACTGGGACCTACCTCTTGGCTCTGCAGAGCACACCTGCAATGACTGGGTATAGAAGACTGTACCTCTCAGGCACATACCTGGACTGGCACACCCACAGCTGAGGTGCCCCCATATTCCACTATGTTGTACACACATCCCGGCTGGTTACTTCACACAATGCATCACAGGTGCTCCATGTGCATATGACTGTGTCCGGAACTACTGTTGCTACTAATGTGAGACTGACAGTAACCCACACCTAACTGTGATAGCCGCACATGTACTGACACATTAGGCATACATTGTGCGTGAGTCATAACCTCCGCTCAGCTGGTTCGACCCATACACTACCTCCAAGACCAACAGTATCCCTGGACATGGACACTACCAACATGTGACTGCTGTTCGACACCTGTGGTTGTCCCCTCATTGGTGGAATCCGAACATCTGCTACCCACCCTTGTTAGCCACATACCAGCACCACACACTTCACAGCATACATAGTAGATGAGTACCACAACACCAACTACAGATGTTGTATAACAGCGGTAGTTGTTGTCGTGACACACGTGCAGGTGGACAATGCACATGCAAATGCTGAGACATACCCCAGTGCACTTCAATAGCATGTACACGACAATGTGGGTCATGCTAGTCCACACAGAGCCATGCAGGTACACACCAGAATACAGACGACACTCTGGGGGTGCAGTCCCATGGACATACTTTACAACAACAGGTGGGGGCTGTTACACAGTGGTGTACATTCCCATGGGCGGGGTGACTCACTGGTCAGCCTCGGTAGGGCCACAGGATCCCATATCACATACACCATAACTAGCTACATACACATTACTGTGACACATTCCGAGATGTACCACAGGGCATTTTGGTGGTATGTCAGTAGTCGTATGCAATACCCACATCTGCTCACACATACAACTGTCACTCTGGAACATGACAGTAACAGGTGATGTTGGCAACATCCTGTCTGATGGCTTCATTGCTAACATTACACCCTCTCACTCCCTGCAGGGCCACATTTCTTGCAGGTACATTGCAGTGTACCTGCAGTTACACCTACACAGTACTGACCTGCACTCTATATGTCCTAGGACACAGGCCCCTTGTCACCCTGCAATATCCCAGGCTGTGATGTCCACAGAACTCTGAACAGGAGTTCTCCCCACTGGGATACCATATTCAGTAATAGCCTTGTACCAGACATTGTGGCCCCTGACTAGCACACAGCGACTGTAACACTCCTCACAGGTGGCATCACACTGCATGACTGGGACTATTGCCCTACACACCTCACTGGTCTGTTATGCATGGCTATAGGGCACATAATCATGGACATCATTTGTCGAGTCTCTGTTGTGCCCCAGTCCTTTGACGCCAGCTGGGTTGGTCTTGTTGGGGCCACAGCATGCTTCCTACACCTGTTGAACACTTTTTGTACAGTTGCCAGAGTTGTTGATGACGACACAGGTGTCCACACAGCCTGCATTGTCCTCTCACTGCCATTCAGCACCGTTTTCCATTCTGGTATTGACTACATACACATCCACCTGCACATCACAACATATGTCTCCGGATGTTATTCAATGTGGCTAATGGATGGGACACACACACTGAGGGTGGCATACCAAATCACATACTGCAATCCAGTTACACTTGGCTTACCACAGTCCTCAGTCATGGGGCCCTCATATTCGGTATATGCTTCCCTGAGGTACAGGCTACCACTGAGGGGACTTCCCTGCCTAGCTTTACAGACCACTGCATACCCAGCACCATTGTTGCTCCACCAGCTGATACAGACCCCATCCATATGGGTGTCACTGTGACAGATACCGATATGAACATCATGGCCTCTACCTGCATGACACTTGGTGTGTACATCACCTTTGCAGTACACCATCCTCCCACTGGTTATCACATAGGTGTTATTCCCCTACATACATGTTGCATTGTACATGTGTGTGAGACACATGTATGTCGCACACACTCCTGTGATTACCACATTGCCACTGTGGCATGGATATCCTTCTACATGTTCACACATGTCTGTCCTGGGTGTGTAGCTGGTACATAGGCACCCATTGTACCTCTGAACACCAGACGTATACACACACCATGGGTACAACACCCCGCATAGGGTGTACCTTACACAACAGCTTTACATACCCCAACATTAAAATGCCATGATGTTTACTGAGCTACACCTGGTGACGTATGCAGCTTATGTACAGACACCACATCTGTACACATTTGCAGACTACATACTCAGTGGTGACGTCTGCTGCAAAGACAGGGCCCATGTCTGCAAATATGTTTATGGATATACTCCGCATACACAACATACACAATAGCCACTATGACCATGATGCTCATGGATATGTGCACACACGCGACTGTGTGTGGCATGTGCTTGGGGGTTGCATTCCCAGACCGGACACTCACCATGCTTTGGGACATGTTTCCTATGTACATCACGCATGGACAGTCAGTAGCAGTGTTCATGTGATACCTCGCTTGCTGGATGGTGGACACATGTACGCCAGGGATCTCTGCAGTGGCTGTACTATGCAGTGATGCAGGTTATACATGGCTCTTCTGTTCACAGGACACTACCCTGGAGAGGTGCCACTGGTGTGCACACTGTAGTTGTTGTTACACATTGACTTGCCAGACTGCATGGTACACCACTATGAACTTGTGCAGCTATTACATGTCCTTTGTGCATGGTTACTAGTATAGCCCTTCCAGTTAGATTGGCTGTCACACTATTACAATGTCCCGTGACTATGGGACATATGTCTACTGTTATTGTACATGCCAATCATGTTCATGTTTGTCTGTCACATCTCTTTCACTATTCTAGTATGGGAGTAATGTTTGCGTCCTTTGCAAATGCACAGAGTGGAGTACATAGTTATTTCATCATAACTGTTTATACATATCTTAATTACATAGTACTCACATCACTATATGATACCTTTGTTATGCATCATATGCCTGTTCTCCTGTATAACATATCTGACGTATCAATCTACTGTACTATACATTACACATGTTTTACATGGTATCCCATAATTCAACCATTACTTGCACAGAGGTTCCACCTTAGACATGTCATTGACGTTATATGCCCATACACATGTGTACTGTTACAGTATATCTACATATACTATCCCCTGCTATGGCAAGTACTTATTGGACATACCCTGCCACTGACGGCGGTTCGTATGACATTGTTCTATTTAACGCCATCATGTTGCATCCCTTGTGGTGTCTGTGCTGTTCACCATGTGGCCCACTGCTGGATGCACATCTTCTACAAGCATTGGTACGATCAGCGAGACATCACTACATAAATACCATTCCCCACTTTATGCATGGCAGACACTGTTAATTACTGCAAACCAGGCTATGCATACACTGATATTACGTAATTCAGAACAGAATCTGACCCCAACTACTCCCTCTTCCATACCTCTAGCCCACTCCTTACACTTTGTCCAGACCCACTCCACCTTACCTTCTACTACTTACACTTCACTCATATTGCTTCACTGATAGTCTCCCGCTCCTCTTCTGCTCTTGGGCTGGACCCGCTCCGTTCGCCCTGCGGGCTCACTCCGCTCCCCTACCCTGCCCCCAAATCCCACCCGCCCCCTGCACCTCTACATTTATCCCTCCAACAATCCACTCCCACTTCCATTCTACTCCAATCAGTACTCAGTCCCTAAACACACCTTCCCTCTTTCCCGCCAAAACTAACTTTCTTTCTCCTCCCCATTTACATCTAATTAACCAATCCTACTCTACTCCCTCTTCCTGACCACACCCTCTATATCTAATACTACTCTCCTTCACTTCTTATATATCATACACTCTTTCTATATAATACTATCTCCCTTACCCTAACATCATATTCTATCACTGTGCTACTGTAACTTTTCACAACATGCTCTCTAAATACTCCTCCATCTTCCCTTCACTAATACTTCTCCTCTCCTTATCTTACTTACACCATCTCTCCCAGCCTACTATTTGCTTCAGCTCCCATTCCTTTCATATAACCAACCACCACAATTCACCTCCACTACAATCATACTCACCCATTTCCTCCTATCTTTATCACTCAGACAACCTACTTCTTTTTCGATTCAAACTTATCCCCCATCACACTATCTCAATTCCTATAGGCACTAGCAAATCCCCTCAATTCACAATAAACCCCAATCTCACAACCCTGCTGTCTATTAACCTAAACTATTACATACAACACCTGATCAGTACCCTCTTATCAGGTGACATCCATCCCAACCCAGGCCCTGCCACTATAACCAACACAACTAAATCCTTACTATTCACCTCCTTAAACTCACAAAGTATCGTTAACAAAGTCCCCAACCTTCATGCTTGGCTTACACACAACAAACCAGACATCTTGACTATTTCTGAAACCTGGTTGAAACCACATATTAAGGACTCTGAAGTAGTTCCCCCAAACTACTCCATCATAAGAAAAGACAGACCTCTCAAAAAAGGCGGAGGAGTAGCCCTTATATATTCCTCCTCCCTAGTAGTTTCTCCCTACAACAAACCTATCCCACACTTCAACAACGCTGAACTTCTCCTTACTATATTACAAATCAATTACCATAAACAAATATGTATAGCCTCCCTCTATATCCCTCCAGGTGACAATATCTCTACACTTGAACTTATCCTTTCTTGGCTATCCAGTAACATTAGCAATGAAACCATAATCCTAGGAGACGTAAACATTAACTGGACCCTTATCCAAGCTCCTTCAAACAACACTAATATCAACCTCTACCATTTCACACAACTGATCAACTTGCCTACTCATCCAGCCAAAAACCCCTCTAATGGGAGTATACTGGACTGGATCCTAGTCTCCCATCCTCACTATTTTACCAAAAGTGGCACCCTTCCCGACCCATTAGGTGATCATTTACCCACCTTTACCCACCGACTTCCAACTTTCCTTCAACGGACCCACAACATCATTACTATCCGCAATCAAAAAAACTTCAACCCAATAACCTTTTCAAACTCACTAAATGCAGTAAACTGGGCTTGTCTAAAAACACTATCTCTAGACAACGCAGTCTCATACTTCAACTCTACATTCTTAAAATTACTTGACTCCCAAGCTCCCCTACGGACTAAGAGAATAAAAACCAAATCAGCCCCTGGCTATCTAAAACTACTCTATCCTACATGAGACAAAGAGACAAAGTATGGGCACGCTACCAAAAACATAAGACAACCCCACTCCTCAACGAATACAAACTGCTCCGCAATAAAGCTAAGAAACTTATCTCATTTGATCGACAAAACTATTTCACTACACTCCAAAACCAAAACAAAAATAACCCTCAAAAATTCTGGAAAGGAATCTCCACTCTCCTCCACCCCAGCAAACCAGATACTCCTACCCCAGATCCAAATGCTCCAGAACTAGATTTAGCCACCCAATTTAATACCTTCTTTATTGACTCTATTTCAAAACTAACCTCTTCATTCTCTACCTCCTCCCCATCTTCTAATACTCCATCACTCACCCCCACAATCTCTCCATCAACTCCCTACTCCCAATCCACCAATTCCTCTTCCACACAAATCCTATCCTCACCCACATCACCCCAAAACTCAACACCACCGAATCCACTATCTTCACTTTAAATCCCATTCCTACTACTACTATTAAGAAACTCCTCCATAAACTGAAACCATGTACCAATGCTCCTGATAATATCCCTTCTTACTTTCTTAACATTGCTGCCGAAAGTCTGGCCTACCCAATTAGCATCCTAATTAACGCTCCCTACTAGAAGGCACAGTTCCCCAAATTTGGAAACAAGCCTTTATTATACCATTACACAAAGGAGGTAACAATAATAACATAACCAATTTTAGACCCATAGCCATCCTGTCCCCATTTCAAAAATCCTTGAAAAATGTGTGCAAATCCAACTCCTTCCTCATCTCCTAGCCAACAACCTGATAACCCCACACAGCATGGCTTCAGACCCAATCATAGCACCATGACTGCCCTTCTCTCCTTCCTTGAAATAGTAAATAAAGCCGAGACTCTGGACAAATTGTTTCCACCTTACTTCTTGATCTTTCCAAAGCCTTGACACTATCTCTCACAACCTGCTCCTAACTAAACTCTCCAAACTCTACCTATCCTCCTCCTCTCTGAACTGGTTCTCTAGCTATCTATCCAACAAAAATCAAGCTGTTAAATGGAAGAAAGCAACTTCCTCCTTCCTAAGCACCCCCACCGGAGTCCCCAAGGCTCCATATTGGGCCCTCTTCTCTTCAACATCTTTATCAATGACTTCCACAAATCTATCCCTTTCTCTAGCATTATCCAATATGCAGATGATTCTACTATCATCTGCTCTGCCTCTTCTATCTCCACCCTACAACAACTTACTCAAGACGCCTTCTCTTCCACAGAGCAATGGATGCTTTGCAATCATCTAGCTCTCAATGCCACCAAGACCAAATTAATGTTATTTACTACCTCCAAACTCCCTCCCCCCAACATAAACTCACTCTTAGTTACCAGTCAAAATAACTCTCCTCTTGAAATAGTGTCAGAGACCAAACTTCTTGGGGTCCACATTGACAACCAACTCAAATTTAATTCCCACCTACAAAAGAACATCAAAAAAACACATCAAAAACTTGGCATGCTATATAGACAAAATGCCTACCTCACACCTACCACTAAAATCACTCTAGCTACTTCCTTCCTCATTCCCTCCCTCCTCTATGGTGCCCCACTACTTACTAATCTTCAGTGCTCCTTAAAAAAACAGCTCACCTCTTGCTATAACAAAATAGCTAGATTCGCTACCACCCATAAGTCCTCCACTCACCACTGTCTCTCCTCCATAAACTAAGATGGTTAGTACTTCCCAACTATCTTGCTTATACTCAACTAACTCTAGCCCACAAGCTTATTCTAAACCCTCCAACTGTCCCTCCCTCTCCTCTGCCTTTAAAATGCACCATCCAAATAGAGTTCTAAGGTCCAATAATCAAAATCTACTACAGGTCCACAAACCAAATCATCCCCCAGGCAAAAACCTCCTTTCCTTCAGCCTTGCTCGCCTCTGGAACTCACTACCACCAAACATCCGCACTACTTCCAACCACTATTCCTTCAAGAAGTCACTTTTCTTACACCTAGCATCTCAATGGGAATGCTCTTGTACCCACCCCTCATAACCAACTCTACCTTTCCCTGTACTACCATTCTATTCTATTCTACTATGTTGTTCATTAAAATGCATTTATATTTTTGCTTTTATTCCTTCATTAGCCTGTACCAAGAATGTCACTGTCAAATGTTAAGTACAATTATGTTTTGCTTATGTTCTTTTATAGTATGTACATATATATTTACTGTAATGCACAATTATTTTCTTTTTTGGAGCTCATGTTCTTTTATATCATGTACCTAATAATTACTGTAATGTACATTTATTTCTCTTTTTGGAGCTTTTCTCCCCAGGACTCCATTGAAAACGGGTTCTTCAATGGCCCAATGGACTATCCTGGTAAACCAACTGCAATAAATAAATAAATAAATATACATACAGTTAGTGTTATACATACCTTGATATCGTTCTGGTGTTTCGTCTCTATCTCGCTCCTCAGTATCACTCTTTCAACTGTTATACAGTATGAGCATACAGTTTGCATATCTGGCAAGTCATCCTTGTATACGTCTAGACCTGCAACATGTGGTATACTGCCGCCAGTTGGTGGTCCGGTGTGACTAATTACGTGCACTTCAACTGTGCAGCTACTCCATTTGCCAATTACGCGGCAGCAGTGGGGTATAATTGAATTCTCCACCTGGGCGTTGGCCATTTGCCTTGCCTTCGGGGAGACGGCCTGTATTGTGTTTTGTTGTGTGTAATTGCAACTGCTTTGTGTAGAGCCAAGTCTATTTTGGGGTCATGTCCCCCGTGGATTGTGTGTGATTCTACCTGTGACTGTACCTGTCATCCCACCCGTCTGATAAAGGACTATTGCAAACACCTGTAACATCGTCGTTTGTTCCATTATACGACGGATACAATTTTGCATGGCACCTTTAAATGTCTCTCACAAGGTATGTCAATGGTTCAGCAGATGTAATTGACTAACTAGATGTTTGGGCTTTGGTTACGGTCTGTATTGCTATTGTTTACAGTGTGGGGGATATAGGTGGGTGTACGTAGCATATACGGTTTTGTGGGGCTTGCATTTCTACATAGTCCATATATATGTGTGTGTGGGCCCCTTCCCTAATTACTGTGCTATCACTTAATAGACTTCTATTATGGGAATTTACTGTGGGCCGTTGTTAATTGGTTTCAATATGGTATGCAGGTGCGGTTGATACTTCCATACCTCTGGATGTACGGTGACATGTGCAGAGATGTAAATGAATGCTATCCTGTGTATGTCTGCCCCAGATATTTGCTGTCATTGCAGTGGTGTTGGTGTTAGACCCTCTGTCACATGGCTTGCCACCTTTTCATATGGCCATAGTTGGACACTTGCGGGTCACACAGTGGTGTTTACAGGCTGACATATGGCCACGGTCAGTACACGGGATAGCACATACTTTTACCCTCATTACAAACCTATTGTTCTTGGTCCTTCACTATGTATCGGTTTGCATGTAACATTTCCGTTTCTTACATACAGGCATGAGTATTTCCTGCAACTATTGGATATTATGTGGGACATACTAATGTCCTACACTCACGGACAGTTGCCCTTTCTAATGTTTCATGTCAGGACACACCTGCCCAGGGGAGGTCCATCCCTCCCGATGTGGGACAGGTGTTTACCGCATGCCTACGGATAGTTATACCCGCACCTACCATAGTCATCTATCTCCGAGTTGCCACCTACAGACACACTATGCGGACACACACAACACACTTTAGTCACACGGGGACACCCATGGCACCCTCATCACACACATACACAGGCTACATCACACACAACCACAGTTGTACACGGTACCTACGTGGTCTGCACCGCCGACAGCGGTGACTACATGTCCTTACTATCGTCCTATTGCTCGCAGTTCTACTGTTCCAGTACTGTGTTCTTTCTGTCTTTCATCCTCCTGGTTATGCGTGTCGGTGTGTTCCATAGTTGGCGGTATCCTGTTTATTTGTACCTCAAAGGTGTTTAGAATGTCGTCAACCTATCTATATATTTGCAGATGCCAGTGACCCCTTGTATATCGACATATATCACACTATCGCCCTTTCTATCTGTATTATATATGTGTGTGTATATATATATATATATATATATATATATATATATATATATATATATATATATATAGATATATACATATCTCGGACAGGGGTGGTGACAGGCATGCTATGCCTTTCATTGTGTGTTTGTCTGTGTATACTGTATTTCCTAGACTCCGCATGTTTGTGTCTGTACCTGTCACATTACACACCTGCCATAGGTTAAGATTACCTCCCATCCCACTTTGCGAGGGACAATCCCTCTTTGTGCAGTTGTGTCCTGCGAAATATTTGTGAACATAGCAAATGTCCTGTGACTTTGAGACAAACATATTCCCTATAGTTTATGTCATTGTTGCATGTCACCCTTATTCTGTATCTGACCCACCTACATGTTACAGGGCACGGAACACGTACCTGCGACCATTACTAAACTATAAGCTTTTTATCTATGCAAAACACTGTTGTTCTGGTTTTCATCCTGACCGGGTGTGTGTCGTCCTGCTGACATCTGGCGTATGTCCCACATTGGTCATTTGAACTGTGGCAACCCTACCGTACGTATATCTTGCCTAGCAATAGTGTTGGGTGATTGTGTACATGACTGCCTGTTCCACTCCTGGCAGTGGTCGTTTTACTCTTCAGAGCAGGAGCTATTTGTTCAGGGGTGACTAATGCTGGTGTCACTTACATCATTGACCGTGATCTGCACAGTGGTCGGTGACACTTAGCCCTGTTTCGCGCATATCCGTATAGTCATATTTAAACATCGCTTACCAGCTGTGGGCAAAGCTTATTCCCGCTAACGTGTGCTACACATATTCTGATGACCTGCATCCGGACTGCATTACTCGTGCCGTTGGGATTATGTTACATCCCTTGCGGGATGTGGGACCAGGAACATGCACGACAGTCACTGCATGTACCACTTGGACATCTGGGGGTTGTACACGAATTATGTAAATTTGTATGTGCAGTACACTACAGCAGTTACTCCATACTACACTCACATGGATGACTCCGTTAGTTTACAACTTGATGGGTCCAGTTAATGGTATGTCCATGTGATGTTTACTGGCTGTACTCCAGCACTGGGTATGTATATCACAATTAGGTACACCCGATAATTTGCTACACCTTCATACGACCGTGGATGCAGCATGCCGGGGTGACTAATGCCTGTCATGGGTACATCCCCTGCCTTGACACTACATCCATGATTACATTTTGTGGAGCCCCTCAGTAACGCGGTGGGTAAACCGTGATGACTGTGTGTAAGACAGTGCTTACACACATGTGCTCCCGTGATTGCCTCTGCTCCAGTACAAGACAGTTGATTACTCAATGTTGTGGCGACGGGTGTCACTGTTTGTCCCGTTTGGTGTTTTGCCTCTGACAATTGGGCGTGTACCTACCGATGTACCTGGGAACCTATACACACAGCACCGACAGATGCTGATGGGCGCATCTACTGTTCAGGTGTTGACAGTTCCGTGTTCCCATGGCTGTTGCATGTACAATGTTTGAGGGCTGCCTATGTAGGATTCCACAGTGGGCCACCTATACATCACAATTTACAGGTAGTCATGTTTGTGTGCCATCCATGTTACTGTGTGCAGGTGGGGAGGGGTGTCAGTCCGTGGGAGCCTACACTGTCAAGGTATGTGCTATACGTTCCCTCTTTGCCAAGGAGTAGGCATATTGGGCACGCCTCCGTCTGCCTACTGGGGCCGGCACAATCTGTCCGTGGTCTGGATCCCTCTGTGCCTGTGTTGGCCTTGGCACTTGTGGTGGGCTGTGAGGCCCTCCCCCATTATGACCCTGCTGCAGCTGTTTCCGCAGGATCATATTATGTAGCATGGCACATACTATGAAGATGTGGGCACACATGCCTGGAGAGTACTGCAAGGCTCCACCAGATGTGTCCAAGCACCAGAACCATGATTTCAGCATCCCGAACACACGCTTTATGATGATTCTGGTTTGTGCGTGTGCCTCATTATGGCGTTCTTGCATTGGTGTGTGTGCATTTCTGATGGGGGTCATCATCCATGGCTCCAGTGCATAGCCAGCATCCCCCACAAGGTGACCTTGTGGGATGTCCCCCCTGACAAATACCTGATACAGCTGTGAGGCATGCCAGATATGGGAGTTGTGGTAGCTTCCAGGGCTGCCAGCACACACATCCATGATAAGGCCCTGAGCATTGCACACGACCTGGCAGTTGATGGAGTGGAATCCCTTGTGGTTTATGTAGCACCTACCATACTCACCGGGTGGTGACTTAATTTGTATGTGCGTGCAGTCTATCGCACCCAGTACCTCCGGGTAGTTTGCCACACGGTGGAAGTGACGCATATTGCTGGCCAACTCCTCCTGAGTTTGGGGGAAGTGTATATGCTCATTGGCATGTGGTAACATGGCATCCAGGAACTGGTGTAGTACCCTGGATGCCGATGCCTGTGAGATCTCCATTATATCTCCAGTTGGCCTTTGAAAGGTACCTGTGGCTAGTATTCGCAAGCTTACACATACCTTCGTGTCCACTGGGATGGGTTCCCCTCTGTTGTTTCTCGTTCTCAGGCGTGGCCGGCACAGCTCTACTATTTGCTGTAAGATGTCCCTGTTCACCCTGTAACGCTCTACTATCTCCAGATCATGTAGCCCCTGGTAGGTTACCCTTGGTCTGAACACTCTTCTCCTCCTCTGAGGCCTACGGTGGTTGTCGGCATCATCCTCCACAACACCGTCGGTCTGTAACACATGCTGATGAATCACAGTTATGGCAGCTCCCAACATGTACATTTTAAAAGTTCCCCGTCTGTCTACACCTGTGGTGCGGTGTTTGGGAATACACAGGTGTGTGTTGGGTGCTTTCACACTTTATACTGCTCTGCTGTGAACACTGATGATGTCATAGGGTGTGTATGTACGATCGTAGCTACAGGGTATCTTCTGTGTTTTATTTACGAAACCGCTATTGTGCTGCCTTTGGTGTTGCATTACATTTGGATGTCGTGCTTACCTTCTGCCCTTCCATTTACATCTGTGCACGTTACACCTACCATTTGCTGGCATGCATCCAGCTGCCTGCTTTCATTTGTACTTTCCTAGACTTGGCTTATCTTGCGTAATGTGTGCTATTGCCGATCTACTGTGGGTTTGCTTTGCTCTGCTATGACAGTTCTCCTATCTTTGCATTCCAGGTCCTCCACACCTTTCTTTGCAATCCTATGCCTCCCCTATCCTGTTTTGCAGGTTTCTGCATGCAGGCTTGTCTACTGCCGTCGATTGGCCGCCGTGTGTTGATTGGTGTTAATTGCTCATTACTACGCCAATTACCCTGCTTCAGCATTTCCTTCTTTTCTTCCCATCACCTTCCTGTTTGTACTATTGTTCGCAGCACGTGCATCCGCTTACCGGGTTTCGGGCACGAGTTCATCCCCGTACACATGTGCTTTCGGGCACCATGTGTGCTCTCAGCTAAATGGTGCTATACCCTCCTCCCCACCCCTGTCCTTCAGCTTTGCTTAGCAATGGCCAGGCCAGATTTGCATTGCTCCAATGTGCTTACTTTTACGGTGGCACACCCCTCTGCTGATGTCATGTATCATCTTTGATACACTCCTCGGTGTTATAGCGCTGCGCTGTCAGGTACATCCTTAATCCGGCGGGAAGTTTGCGATTCAGTATTACCTGCCTCATTTGCATGGCATTGACTACTAATTCATAGTTACAGCTCCGAACACTGTCGCGGGCCCCTGGCAACCATTGCGCCTTGCTTGTGGTGTGCCATGCCTACCATTGCATATTATGGTGCAATCCTGATTTGTCTTTCATTGTGATTTTCTGCCATTTTTATATATTTCCTTTGTATTCCTGTTTGCACACACATGCCCTGCGGTTGTACTGTGTGTTACTGTGGACATGACATTAAATGTTGTTTTTTAGGTGTTGTGCATCTTTTCTTGTGCCATTGGCTGTGTATTTCTCCATTGGCATATGTTAACTTTGTAATACATGTGTGTGGTCAGCTTCCATAACTGCGATGTTCTGTTTGGGAAAATGTAAACCGTGTTTTTTGGTTTACATTTCCATGGGCTTGCGCTACGCCTGCACCACTTTGTGAATCGCTGTATGCCTTCATTAGCATGGTGTGACACTGCGCATGGGGTGATTTGCATACCTATGCCGAGGGCTGCGTAGCTCTGGCGTATGCCGGTAGTGCACATGGGATTGGTTCGTACCTGAATCGCTCTGCAGACATATTTGGTGTTATGCCACCTATGCTACGCCTGCGCCTGGCGCAAGCTTCATGAATCTGGGGGATAGTCTAGGAGTGCCTAGGGGGCCCCCAACTTGACATTTTGCTGGGAGCCCCTAAAGTGCTAACACTGTCCCTGGGGCAATTTTGGAGTTGGTCTATATAAGTCCGGGGGTGGGGGGCTTAAAGGAGAATAGTGGTCTTTGAGATTCACTCTTTTCCTGGGTTTTTAGTCTGTTTTTTTTTTCCTGGCTTGTCGGCAGCTGGAATTTTGAGTGCTGACATTTCAACAGGTAGTCCACCCACACATACCCTACCTAGCTACCTATCCCCTAACTACTGTCCCTACTGAAACCACCCAGGCAGAGAAATCAGATACACACACACACACACACACACACACACACACACACACACACACACACACACACACACACACACATACACACTACCACTCATTCCTCCACCTACTCACATACATACACACATGCAGACACCCCCCTGTCCAATAGTGCTATGTAGCACTTCAGTACCTAGAAGTAAAAAATTGCACTTCATTTGACAAATTGTTGGAATTAATGCCAGGCACTTTACACTTTTCTGGGAAATTTACCCTGTTCCAATTTGCTTTTGTTATCTTTTATTTAAATATAACTGAATTTTGTTATTCACTGAGGTATTGTCTGACTGACTGAGGTTCACTGTGCTGCATTTTGTGTTACTTTAAGTGTTGCAATCTGCTGCAAATTACAGAAAACACCCACGCCCCCTACAGATTGTGTGTGCTTCCAATTACATCATCAGAAGGCAGCACCAGATGAGCAGAAAGTAATTGGACAGCTGCTCATAGCAGGGTACATACACAACATAAGTGTATAGTTCCACTGAAGTAACAAAAGAAAATAATGCAGATTTTATAACCAGAAAGCTCACTTTATATGATGAAAGCTTAATTACAACAAAAAGAAAGAGTAAAAAAAAGACATCTGAACGTGATCTTTAAAGTTATCAACTTTCTACTTTTCTATAATAGAGCCTCATGCACAAAATGCAGAAATGTAAATATATAATGTTGCTGTTAGGGTTGCAACTATAAAGACAGAGGAAGTGAAATTCCCACAGATTACCCTGCAGCTTTCACATTCAGATAACCTTAGAAGATACCCCTGCACTATAGGAACACCACATAAAGTCTGATAATGTAAGCTATTGGACTCCTAGTTAGAATTTAGGCCTGCTTTTCATCAAGCAAGGAACTAGCAATAGTTGTCAAAAGAACAAAGCTGATACTTACCCCCAAGTTCCAGGGATACCCTTCAGTTCAGGGGGTATGGGACTAGATAGGCCAGACAGTAAAGTACATATTATGAAAGGATATATCACACTGCACAGTGTTTAGTCTTATTGGATTAGAGTTGACAGTGGCTTATTTAGCAAAGGAACATGAAAGAATACTGCCTATACTAGCAGTTTCTAGGTCTCCATACCTCTCAACCTGTTAAGGCAAAAAATCTGAACAAAGCCTAAAATAATGGGGGGACAAAGGCCTAAAAATAGGGACAGATTTTAAATATTTTTATTTTATTTTATTTTACATTTGATGACTGGGAAAGTCCGACTGGACACAGGTCCATTTCCAGCAGAGACCCGTGGAGAAAAGCTCCACTTAAAACAAAGCTAACAAATAACATTTTATAAAATACAACACTGTCTTCTTAATGCACACAAATATTATATAAGAAATTATTTTGCATTTCTTCCCAGACATATGTAAAGATACATTACTGTATTCTTAAGGCGTACAAATAGTATATGCAGGAACATATTTAACATTTCTTCACAGCCATATAAGTCAATACCTACAGAATAAAACATTGTTAGTTAAGAATAAGTATTCAGAGGTTAGGCACTACTGGGTGATCCTTGGCAGGATCCTTGGATCACTGCAATGTAGTGGATTAGCCTGGGGAGTCACATGGGCACAGCCAATTGTTAAAATAGTGGGTTTTGAGTAGTTTCTTAAATTGTGGAGAAGAATTTGTAGAAGTTATCGGTTTTGGAAGTGAGCTCCAGATTTCTGCTATTATACAGGCAAAAAGAGATTTGCCGGCTTCATTCTTATGTTTGATGACATTTATGAGATTTTGGTCTGTTGATCTTAAGGCTCGGGTGGTGGTGTAGGGTTGTATTAGATCCTGTAGTATGGGGGTTTTGTTAGGGAGGTAGTACAGTTTGTGAGCTCTGGAGATTTGAGTAGTAAGAAGTAGTTGGGGCAACTCAAGCCAGCTGAGCTGTTTGAGGGAAAGACAGTGATGGGCTCTATTAGAGGCACCTGTAGCAAACTTGGCAATCTTGTTATAGCAAGATGCCATTTTTCTGTGTTTGCTGAGGCAAAGATTAGTCAGGATTGGTGAGGCATACAGTAGGGTGGATAATAGGTGGGTTCTTGCAGTAGTGGCATAATCCATCATGAATTGCTTATTCCTATACAAGAGCCCAAGTTTTTTGTGAACCTTTTTGATTGTTTGGGCTACATGTATGTCAAATTTGAGATTGTTATTGATTACTACTCCTAGGAGTTTAGTGTGTGCTGTTGGGGTGATTGAGGTATTATCCTTGGAGTTAATGGTGAAATCATTGTTTAATGCAGATCTACCAGGACTGAAGAGAATTAGTTTTGTTTTTTTGGGATTGAGTATAAGCTTAATGCTAGAAAACCATGCTTCAGCCAGAGTAAAGTTGTGCTGTGTTATTGTTTGTAGCTTGTTTAAGGTTGGGGCAGTGCAAATTATCGTAGTATCGTTAGTATACTGCACTATAGAGGCAGATGGAGAGGATGCAGCTATCTGATTTGTAAATATGGAGAATAGTAAAGGACCAAGAATGGAACCCTGAGGGACTCCTATGGCTACAGGTAGAAGGGAGAATAGTTGGTCCTGCCAAAGAACTGCTTGTTGTCAGCCTGACAAATAGCTGCTGAACCATGATATAGTGAGGTAGTTTAGGTTAAGGGAAGATAGAGTGGTAGGTTTCAGTTTTTTGAGGAGTTTAGTAATGAGTTGTGTAGGTGCTGGAGAGAAGGAAAAGCTAGGGGAAGTTTGTTGTGTAATAGGGGTAGTAGGGGTTGGCGAAGGTGTGGGAATGGTGGTGCTATTTAGGGTGTTAAATAAGGCTAGGACTGTTTCGGTAAAGAATCTGTTGAATTGTTGGGGATGTCCTCTTTGTTGGTTGGTACTATGGGTGTGGGAGTGCTGGTTTTACCTGGGTGCAATAATTCATTTATTGAGGCCCAGAATTTCTGAGGGTTGTGGGCATGTTTTTCTTGTAAGGTTTTGTAGTAATTGGTTTTATCGAGTTTTATAAGTTTTTTGGTCCTGTTACGGAGTGCTAAGAAGTTTTGTTTTGTGGTAGTGGTTTCAAGTTTATGAAATTGAGCCCAGGCTATATCTCTGTCCTTCATTATGATATTAGTTTCTTTCATTAACCAAGGGGCATAGTTAGTTTGAACTCTGATGGCTCGGGTTGGTGCATGACAGTTTAGGATTTTGAGAAAGGTTGAGTTAAAGTAGTCTACCGCTTCATCTAGGGGTAGGTGTTTTATGGGAGACCAGTCACAGTGTTTTAGTTCATTGTTTAAGTCCTTGGCTTTGAAGTTCTTTTTTTTGTGAACTATTCTAAGGATGGGTTGGTTACAAAGGTGGGATTTATTCCTAATAAGGTAGGTTGGTTGGTGATCACTTAAATTGTCAGGTAGGGCAGCCTGACTGGTGTGCTAAGATGTGATAAGACAGAAGTATCCAAACTAAGATGGATTGTCATTTGGTTTTCTTATCGACTCTTGTGGGGGTGTCTATGACTTGGGCAAACCCATGAAGATTAATATGGGTAGAGGGATTGTATTTGGTACAGTCAGACCAGTCAATATTAAAATCTCCTAAGAGTTTGGTCTCTTGTGGATGGGAGATAGACATCCAGTGTAGCAGGTTCTCCATAGTGTCAATATTGTTTCCTGGCGGGATATAGGCACCTGCTATAACTATATGTTTGCTAGAGTTTAATTTTTAATTTAGCAAGAATGAGTTCTATGTCATTGACATCTTGGGAGTTGTAGTTAAGCTGTTCCAATGTGAAATAATTTTGAAACAGAATGGCTACGCCTCCTGCTTTTTTCCCTTGTCTATCTTTCCATATAATATTGTAGCCAGGGGGTGTGATCTCATTATCATGGTGTTCTGGCCTAAGCCAAGTTTCTGTTAGTATGGCTAAATCCAGTTTGTATAAAGCCAATAGGGCATGGAGGTCCTGAACTTTGTTAAGTATACTTCTTACATTAATGTTTAAGAGAAGATGAGAGGAGGTTGGCCTGCTATAAAGAGGGTGTGGTTGGTTTAGGTTTGAGTGGAGTGAACTGTTGGGTCCTGGGTTGTGGTGTATATCTCTATAACAAGAGAGTTTTTGAGTTAGATATAGGTAGAGCCTAAGTAGTTTTTGTAGTATTTTATTTTGTTTCTGGGATAAGTAGGGGTTAATTTTGTTTGTTGATTTATTATTAACGTAGGAGTAACGATGCGTTGGGGTAAGGTCACATGGAGATATAGGGAACTGTTTCAGTTTTAGTGTATTGGCTATGGTTTCTGTTTGCCACTGAGTTGGACTGGTGAGATGAAGTAGTGTGTGGTAGGATGTAAGGATGGATAACAAGAGAAGAACAAAAATAGTTGTGTAGAATGCTACCTTTAGGTGTAGGAAAGCCATTTTATTATTTGGTTTCTTCTCCTTGTATGTTATCTTTTGTAGTGAGGGAGGAGTGGTGAGTGAGAGTAGGAGTTAGTGAGTGGATGGCAGAGGAGCAGTTAATGGAGTTAGTGACAAGGTTGTGGTGTGGTATGTTTGGATGGGGCGTGATGGCGTGGTTAGATTGACTGATTAGGTGTGTGAGCTGGGGTGGGAGTGGCTAGCAGCTATAAGTGTAATTGCAATAGGGGTGGGTGGGAATGGGACTAGGGTAGGCGAGCGGAGTGAGTGTATTGAACAGAGCAGGGCTGCACTGTCCTAGAGGAGCAGCAGCAGCAGTTATGGAAAATAGTCAGCTAGTAGAGGGCTATGGATTGGAGTTTGCTGAATAGCAATTTACTTTCCTGGTAAAACTACCTTACACCTAACTTTCTGCTATTTACTTTCATCAGAAAGAGATACTATGCCTAAATCTTTGAGGAGGGAATGAGCACAGGATATCTGGGGCTAGACTATGGAGGTAGATGGGGAAACTCTGGCAGGGCAGGGGAGGCACAGTGTCTGAGGTAGTAAAGCTAAAGTCTGAGTGAGGGAGGATGTAAGTGGGAGGACAGGCAAGATAATGAAGTATAGGTAAGAGGGGGATACAGTGGAAGATAGGAGGTAAAGAAGAGAGCTAGGATAGAGAAAGTTCAGTGTGGGATAGGAAGATAGGTGACTAGGCTAAGGCTGACTAACATCCACCTATGAAACTTAGAAACTTAGAAAGTTGCTAGAATAACAGGGTTTCTGTTTGTATGCATTTTCTGCAGGATATGAAGTCTAAAACTCAAACACATGTCATTATTTAGTGATTTTAATCCTCTGTGATTTTTATAGAAAACCACAATTTTATGAGGAACTGACCAAATCTATGAGGAAAAATCTGGGCATTCCACAAAAATCTGGACAGCTGAGAAATATGCCAGGCTATATATATTGCATTAGAATAAAAAACACCAGAAATGCTGAACAAAATGCAGTTTGATGCTTTCATGTGAAGATATACCCATCTGCTCAGAACAGACACTTCTTAGATGACAGACTTCCACAACAATGCATCTGCGTTCAGATGGACTTGTAATACAGCTTTGCCATGGTAACCATTATAATCCAATAATATGAAGGTGCTTAATCAAAGTTAGTCTGAAGTGGTACACTCTACAGATTGCAGGAAGTAGTTTGTCTTTCTCACATCTGGAGTTTCTGTTTTAATTTCACTAAGCTGTCTTGAAATGCTTAAGTCTAAAACAGTCAATTATGCTAATAGTAGTTCGACAGGCTGCTACTGTTTTATCTTTTTTTTTTCTACTGATGTAATGTTTGAAATGCTGTGTTACTCATTGTATGTTTTTCATGTGTTAAATGAGTTAAGCTGGGGTATTGTCATGTGTTATTGCATTTTATGTTGTTGGGGAAAATGCATATTTGTGGTAGTATCACCACACCTGGAATTCTTAGATAACATCTTTAGCATTTTCTTAATATTACATCTGTGGCAAAAAAACTTAACCAGCAATGTAGTATAATCCCTGCATTGCCTACTGTTCTGCGAAAATGAAAATATGCACTTACTGCTAGATTGTACTCACATGGTATGTACCTGACCATACATTTGATATTAGGATGAGTTGTAGGTCCTGATATTAATTAGCATTGATCATACAATAAGCTAAACAATCTCCTTTAAGGTAACCCAGCAGTTCTTAAAGATCTAAGAAAAGTGATAGATTCATTTTTTTTCATTTATTTTCTAATTAAATAAACAGGCTAAGCACAAGCCTTTTTACAGTGGGAACCCACTGTCTGGTTAAATGACTTGATCAGGGTCAATGTATGCAAACAAATACTGTGGGAGACATCCTTAACTATAAGATGAAGCTATTAGCAGATTGTAGCCTTAATACTCTGCTCTAATTACCAGGAACTTATTATTTCATGTACTGGTGATGTAGGATCACAGGAGAATACTAGGCCAAAAAGCTTTAAAGGACCTTGGTAAGTTTAACCATGCTCTCCGGAAATATTAGAAAGGTAATGGCCCCATAAGTTATATGGGGGCTACATAAACTTGGACATTAGTGGTTAGGCATTTATGAGCTTCCTATCTCTAATAGGGACATGCTGCCAGACCATAGATAAATGTGTGCTTCCCCATCTACTGATTCATGTTTCACTTAAATAAGTGCAGGGAAGAACTTTGCTTAACATGGATAGGACGCCTCTTCCAGAGAAGGAGCAGTCTCTGAGACACATACCCATTCTATTTAAGTTTGCAGATGTGCAACAGGCCCATTAAGGTTGGATCCAAGGATGCTTTGTAATCCAGACAAAAGTAATCTCTCAACAGGCTGCAGGAGAATGAGTGTAAGGAAAATGCTTTGAGGGCATTAGCGTAGGACTTGTTTTCTATACCATGTATTCTTTGTGTGAGGAACATCTCTGGTTGCTCCATCATTTGTTGCATATGCCTCGTCAGGTACATGCCAAAGGGTGCATTGTAGTCAATGATTGGTCTTATGAGGGTTGAGCACAACAAATCAATCAATTCTTTGGCAGAAGTGTAGCTGGCTCCAACAGCACCCTTTGCCAATACATCAAACCAGTGAACTACCCCCTCAGCTTTTTAAGTGAAGTGAGATCCAGCCCCCTCTACTCACCCAGATCATCCATGAAAGATCAAAAAAATAACAGAAACACTTTTCTGTAATAAGCTAATAGCTATGATCCACATCCCACCAGCTCTTCTAATAAAGAGAAAAAAAAAAACTACTGTTCATTCTACTGGCTCAGCACTCAGGTGGCCAGACGCATGACACCCCCACCTCCCTCCTGTTCCAGCCATTCAGGTTCCATCTTTGTGCCCTGTACTCCTTCTGCACATTTAGCACCTTTAAAAAATAATTTCTTCTTTTAAACTGTAGCAAACTGCTTGCTATAAATGCAGAAAACAATTGCTACAGATTAGACCACACTCAGAGTGCTCACTAAAGTCTGATCAGGGTGATGGATGGCCTACCCAGAACTTTGCACATAGGACAATTTCCTCTCTTGCCCTGACCTAGCTACATTTCTGATCTTTGCATCTAGATGACATACCCTTGCTTATAGGTTATGCAGCATGGAATTATTTTCTTACTACTGTAGACACATGGTGGTCAAATGCCAAGTCACTGTCTATATATGTTTCCAAATCCCTGACAGCTGGGTCTCATCTTAGGGGTGTATTGTCGATGTAGTAATTTGCAGGAGTGGCTATCTTACCAAAGGATACTATTATGCACTTCTTAGCATCGATTTTAAGACTGTGAGCCAGCACCAGTATTAGTCTCTGTCAGGCCCCCTTGGGGGATGCTTGTGTCTTGGGAGAATTCAATGACTGCACCTACTTTGCAATCATCTACAAATATGGTCAGCCAGAGGCCCTTGACTTTAGCCTTCAGCTTTGACATCAGATACGTAGATGCTTAACAGGAGCAGCCCCAGCATCAAGCCTGGAGGGACTACACTAGTTACTGGCCCACTTCTTTATCTTAACTTCTTCTGTCCAATCTGTGAACCAGCTGGCTATGCAGCTGGTGATGTGGGGGGGGGGGGTTATACCTAATTCAGTGAGCTTGTCTACAATGCTTGAGTGAGGGGTTTTGTTGAATGCTTTGACTAGGTTGACTTAGGTAGTATGTACCATTCTGTCCTATTCATTGCATTGGTGACCTTTTTGAAGAAGTCCACCACATTGAGTAAGCATGACCTTCCCTTATGATAACCAGACTGAGATCTGGATCCAGCATATAAAGATTTCCTGTGTCATTATGTATCATATCCATTAAAATTCTTTCCAAGATCTTGCATATGAGACCAATCAGGTTTATGGATTAGTAGTTTTTTGGGTCTGTGCATGGCCCACTCTCATACAGTGGGATAGCAGTTGCAGACCCCCATTCACTTGGCACAATGTCTGTTTGGAGGCCACAACTAAATAGTGCTTCTAGAGGCCAAAAAAGATCACATTTCATGCTATTAAAGAGGCATCCTGGGATATTATCAGGTCCCACTGATGTAGTGTTTTTGCCCTAGAGAGTACATTGAGGGCCTATTCTCCTGATGATGGTTGGGGGAAGATATAGCTGGGGTTATTTCTAGAAAGGTGCCTGGGGGAGAAAGAGGAGGAAAATTGTAGCTGAATCGATCAGTCAGTTTACTATGTCCTCAGGCTCACTATAGGTGGCTTAATTTACAATTAGTTTGTTACATTGTTATGTATTGCCATTGAGGATTTTGTAAAGATTGCCTTGTGGCTGTCAGCCTGGGAGGTTACTTTTACCTGAAATTCGGTTTTGGTTGATTTAATTATTTATTTGGATGAGGGAGTCCGTTCCATGCTGGGGATTGCACGTCCTGTTTTTGGCCAGGATTTTCTTCCCTTTGTTACATAATCTATTGGTGTTGTGATTCTACCAGAATGGCTTCATTTTTGAGTTTGTTGTGAACTTATTTTGGGTAGGTACCGCAGCCTCTTTACAGATGAAGACATGATTATAGAGGGTTCTTGTGATGATTCAGTGTAGGCAGCAGCATTCCCTGGGTTTGCAGAGTTTGAGACTTTGCCAGGGTGTCAGTAGTAGGAAGTTTGTCTTGGAATAATTTCTAAATGTTCCAGGGTGACCTGGTACCCTAGGTTTTATTTTTCTTTCAACAGAGACAGCTTTATGGTCTGATAGCACTACACGTACAAGGTTTGATCCTGACCTCCGACCAATGCCTGTTTGGAATTTGCATGTTCTCCTTGTGTCTCTGTGGGGTTTCCCCCATGTCTGAAAAACATGCTGAGTGTTTCCATCTCAAACTCACCAATGAATGGAGCTGTGGGCAGCAGCACAGACTCTGCATGGTGCCCTATAGGGGGAAAAATTGTACAGACCAACCGCTCTGGGCATCTACTGTGATGCGCAGTATCCTCAAGATAGGAGAACACGGATCACAGACTGCATGCCGTGGCAGGGCTAGCCACTCAACGGTATAAAATATGGCTCTAGGTGATTTGGTCATGTTGACTAATGTTGCCAAAAATGGGCATGGGTAGTTACCGGTGATAAGTGGGTTGAGAACCAGGCCTACTCTCACCCATGCCAGGGACCCTTGTGGGAGGGGTATATGTGCCCCTATTGGCAAGTGTGTGCCCCCCATAAAGCCCAGCAGCCCTGGGCCAATAAGATACTGGCTGGCCAGTGTCTAGTTGCCCAGCCTGGGTTACCTGGGATAGCTCTGTTGAGCGAAAGCTGGACGTAAAACCAACCAACCTGACAAACATAAACTGGGAATTGCTACACTTAATGTAGGTTCACTGACAGGATGCAGCTTGGAAGTGGATGACATGATGATACGGAGGAGACTGGACATCCTATGTATCCAAGATACAAGATAGAAGGGCAGTGCAGCAAAGCCACTTGGCTTGGGATCCAGACTCTACTACTCAGATGGGAGACAGGCTAGAAATGGTGCAGGAATTGTAGTGAGAGAGAGGCTTCAGAAGGCAGTGAGGGCTATCATCAGAATTAAAGACAGACACATGGCAATCAGACTCCACTGTAATGATAGGGCAGTATTCATAATCTCAGAATATACCGCACATCAGGGTTGTGACAGTGAGGAAAAGAGTACATTCAGACAGCAGTTGCTGGACCTACTAGATAAAGCAGGACAACATGAATTGGTGTTGATAATGGGTGACTTGAATGCACATATTGGGACAGACAGAACTGAATATGAGGACTGCCTGGGTTCACATGGGTGGGGTAACAGGAATAAAGAAGGAGAAGCCATGCTAGACTTCTGTCTGGAAAATGGCTTGATAGTAGCCAACACATGGTTCAGAAAGAGAGATGGTCACAAGATCACATAAAAGAGTAGCCGACATGCAACTCAGGTAGACTTCCTCCTAGTAAGGAAAAGGCACTGGGGTAGAAACCATGATTGCAAAGTCATCCCCAGTGAAACAGTTGGCCCACAGCATAAACAATTAGTTGCCAGAATCAGCTGTAAGCAGTGGTCATAGAGAAGGCTCTAAGGTCAACAGAGACCAGGCTGAAGAGCTGGAAGTTGACTGGACAGAAAGTACAGCAGTTCAAGGAATTACCCAGGGCTCTAGCACCCCAAGAAGAGGAGGAAATAGGTGGAGTTGAAGAAGAGTGGCAGCACCTAAAAACAGCATGTGTTAGGACTACAGAAAAGATATGTGTTCGAGCCAGGTAAGGTACATAAGGAAAGCTGGTGGTGGAATGCAGAAGTCCAGGAAGTCATCAAAAGAAAGAAGGAGTGCAGGAAGAAATGGGAGATAGAAAAGACTGACCAGGCTAGGAAGGACTACTGGTTGGCTAACAAATAAGCTAAGAAAGAAGTTGCAATAGCAATGAATAGGGCATTGGAGGCACTCTACCAACTTCTGCAAAGTGACTCAGTAAGTGGCACAAAGAAACTATATCGGGTTGCAAGGCAAAGACAGAAAAATAAAGAAGATAGTCAGACACCCTTCATAAGGGATGCCAGCAACAGCCTGCTCACCAGTCCACAGGACATCAAAGGCAGATGGAAGGAGTATTTCCAGCAGCTTTTGAATGAAGAAAACCTCACAGAAGCTGTACTACCCCAGAAACAGCCTACAATGAGAGAAGTCGAGGAGCCCACCTTAGAAGAAGCAAGAACAGCACTAAGGAAGATAAAGTCAGGGAAAGCAGCAGGCTCAAATGAGGTCACAGCAGATAGGATAAAGATGCTGGGTGAGATAGGGGAGATATGGCTTCTAAGGGTACTAATAGCAGTGTGGAGAGAAAGGCATATCCCAGATGACTGGAGAATAAGCATACTCATGCCAGTGTACAAGAACAAAGGGGACATCCACAACTATGGGCAGTACACAGGGATCTAACTCCTACCACATTGCATGAAAGTTCTGGAGATGGTAAATGATAATCGGATACGCAGAGTAGTAGAACATAAGATGGGAGATGAGCAATTTGGATTCAGATCAGGATGCAGCACAACTGACCTGATGTTTGCATTGAGACAGATACCTGAGAAGAAGCTAGAGATGAGGAGAGAGTCCAACTGGGCATTCCAAGACTTAGAGAAAGCATATGACAAGGTCCCAAGGAAGCTAATCTGGGCAGTACTGTGGTGGGTTGAAGTCCAGGAAACATTGGTAGAATTAGTGCAGGCTGTGTACAAGGACCCAGTGACTCAAGTACGAACAGTGTTCGACTTCATAGAGGGGTTCCCAGTGGGAGTGGGTGTACACCAGGGTTCAGCTCTGAGCCCACTGCTTTTCGTACTGGTGATGGACTATATTAGCAAACAGGTTGGAGGGGACAGATCAACAAAGCTGCTGTATGCAGACGATGTGGCAGTACAGGCAGACTCTGAGCTAGAACTTCAGCAAAGGATAGAAGATTGGAATGAAAATCTGAAGGCACATGGGATGAAACTAAGCACAGATAAGAAGGTGGTAATGGCAGCAAACTGGGGAAATCAGAAGAAGCTGAGAATAGAGATAGAAGGGAAGATAGTTATAACAGGTAAACAGCTTCAAGTATCTGAGAGGGGTGGTTGAGGAGAAGGGTAGTCTGAAAGAAGAGGTCAAAGCTAGACTCAGAGGGGCTGCAGCCGACTGGCATAGAGTATAAGGTGTAGTCTATGAGAGAAGAATGGCAAAGAAGTTGAAAAGTAAGGTGTACAAGACAGTGATGTGACCAGTACTACTGTATGGTACAGAAACCTGGGCAGTAAAGGCAGAACAGTTGAAGAAGCCAGAGGTGATGAAAATGAAGTGCCTGAGAAAGGTGGAATGATGCACACTGCGGGACAGATGAAGAAATGACGCCATAAGAGCAGAAGTCAAAGTAGCTCCAATTGCAGAAAAGATCAAAGAAAACAGACTACGGTGGTTTGGACACATGTGTAGAAAAGGAGAAGACAATCTGGTGAGGGAGATTTGGGACAGACTAGAAGAAGGTAAGAGGAAGCGAGGACATCCAGCAAAGAGGTGGATAGACTGTGTGAAAGAAGATCTGCGACAGTCAGGCATGAGTGTTGAAGAAGGCAGGAGTGTGGCACTGAATCGAGAGAGCTGGCAACAGTTAACACGATACCCCGATCCCATGTAGAAAAAAATGGGAAAAGGGGGCTGATGATGATGATGATGATGAGCACTACTTAGGTTGCAATGTTCCCCAAGCTGATAAGGACTAGATTTAGGATGCTAGTACCCCTACTGGGCATATGAACTATGTAGTTCAAGGTATTGGTGTTTACAAAGTCCAGAAATCTCTCGACTTGCATGTTAGGGGTCATGTATGATTCCCAGTTTACAGCAAGGTAGTTTGAGTCACCCATGAAGATAGTGCAGGGTTGAATAGGGAGTGCCTCCAGTATGTTTAAGTATGTGTTATGGGTTTCCTGGGTCATATAGTGGAATCCATAGCATGCAAGAATATGGTATGACTATGGTAGTTTGGACATGGTGAAGCTGAAGTACATCAGGCTGCTTCTCCAGCCTTGTGGTGTGTTTGCCTTTGATATAAATTGAGACAGCTCCTCATTTTTTTCTGTTCCTGTGTAGCAACAGGGCAAAATGTGTGGAAGGCAGTATAGCCCTGCACTGCCAAGATGCTCTGTGGGACATTAAACCATGCCTCAGTAACTGCAGATGCCTACATTCCCCATGGTGAATGGAGTTCCAGCGTATGGAGTTTCTTGTTTAGACCCCTGGAATTGAGCAGTAACACCTTTATATTTTCTTAGGTTGGTTTTGCTGTGTCTAAAGGTTTATCAGTTTGGTAAATCCCTAAAAAGGCATTAAATAATGTTTAGCCTTTTCCAACAAAATCTTTGTTTGCATTTAGCAATGACAAAAACTTCAACTATATTACCGGTAAGTGTTTTAACAATGACTATCAGTCTTCAAACAAGAGCAGTGTCTGACATTTTTTAAACAGATAAACATAAATAAAAACATAAATAAAAATAATGTTAATATTTGCATAAATTGATAGTGATACCCTTTCACAATGATAAAATACAGGCCTGAGATTTCCCTCCAACTAAAATTATTTTTTGTGTTTGGGAAGAAAGACAGAAACAAAATAAGAGGAAAGAAAAAGAGCTAAACAACATTATATTAATAGATCAAATTCTCTTAGCCATCTATACCTTTCACCCAGCACCCTATTATCCAAATATATAGCCTCACTCCTACATAATTCATTCATCCAGACAATAAAATTGTTTTTAGAAGATGCCACCTGGCTTTTGCATTTTCAAATGATTTTCCTCACTAAGATCAGCAGAGTGTCTAGAAACAATATTTGCTTTTGTCCCAGCTGTTTCATTCATGAAGTACACTAAAAATAAATGCATATTCAACACAAACGTGTACAGCAATAACCTAAAGCAAATTTCTTGAAGACGTTGTTTAAACAGCTCCAGCAAAATACAAGACCAAACATGTGAACCCAGTCACCCAAATAACCAGCCCTACATCTCCAGCTCTGTGGAGAGCTGATCAGATGCAACCAGTAGAAGCATGCTGGTGTGTAAAAACACTCAAATAAAAACACACAAATAAGCATTGCTACACAAAATCTATATCTGTGTGATGTAATATAGCACATCTGAAGTGAAGAACAATGCTGTACCAACTCTGAGCAATGATCACCTTATCCAATGTTCTTCCCCAGTCATTTATCAAAAAATACTAGTCACCTATTCTGGTACCCACTAACAACCTGTAAGCCACGTTCATTATTGTGGAATCAGAATGCTGGCCCAGCCTGATCTGTAGCAACAATTGAACCTGGGCTTATTATTCTGCCACACATTTTCAACCTTCAAATTCTTAAAAATAAAGATGAATCTACTATATTTACATATATCACTTCCCCTCACTAAAAGCATATCTTACATCTGTCCTAAGTAGATAGTAAATACTCACTGTGATCTTCTTTTTCCGCTCCCAGTAAAGGAGCAGAGTTATCAGCATTTGAAAGAACATCAACATGGACGGAGTCGGAGCCGCAACAAATGGAAGTTAGAAGGTACTGTGAACTCACAAAATACAATAAAGAAAGCGTTTATGAACGTCAAGGACTAGTTATGAATCTATCTAATGTAACTTTAACGGAACGTGAGCTGAATGTTTTAAGTAAAAGCTTGTCGTTTATTCCAACCAGTAAATCTAATTTTACTGATGCTATTTTTGATGTAAAACTGTTCGCCAGAAATTTGGCTCTGAAGGTTATGTTTAATGATTCAACGGGCACTTCTATTTGTGCAGATAACATGTTTTCTAAACGTAGTTAATTTATACCTAGAACTAATCCGCTAATTGCTGCTTTTGAAAAACTCTGCATACAAGATATCTATGACATGAATGTAAAAAATGTTAATAATTATCAATGGTATAAAAGACGTCAGAATTTGTCTAAAGAAGAGTTTGATGTCTTGAGAGGGTTAGAAATTACTACCAGTATCACGATTAGGCCTGCAGATAAGGGTGGACCTATAGTGATACTGGACAGAGTATGGTATGATCAAAGGATGATAGTTATGTTGAGTGATACTTCTTTTTATGAGAAGCTGTCTCGTACACAGGCTGATACTATTATTTTTGATGTGCAAGTATTAATCAAATGTTTGTTTGAGATGAATTGATTTGACAGCAGTCTCTATGAGTATTTTTATAACAGTAAGCCAACTATTCCCATCATACAGGGTCTTCCAAAAATACATAAGAGCAGGTTAGATCCACCATTAAGATCCATTGTGTCTGGAAGGAACTGGTGCACTGAGTCATTATCAATTTATATAGAGAAACATTTGAGACTAGGTCTTGATAAGTTGACACATGGGCTCCGAGACACTGAACATTTTCTTAGAGACCTACATGAATATGGTTAATTGTATTATTTCATGAATTTGGTTAATTGTATTATATTCATGAATTTGGTTAATTGTATTATTATATAATTGATTGATTGATTATTGTTGCATGGGCATTATTTAAACCACAGTGTGCTATGTGTTTTTATCTGAGGAAGTCGAGTTGAATGACGAAAACATGTGTGATATTTTTTATTCTGTTTGCACGTTAATAAATTGTGGCTTTAGTTACCTTACCATGAGTTTGCTATTTGCTGTGCTGTGGTGGTCTCTGGACTGGTATTGCTGTTTGGTTTTGGAGTTTTGGGAGTTTATTTACAGCGTTTCTGACTTTGGTGTAGACCTACATGAATATACTACAACCAATAATAATGAAAACTTAATATTTGTTACTATGGACGTAGTTTCTTTATTTACAGTTATTCCAAATTCAGATGGCATCAATAGTACGATGCAATTCTTAAAGGAGTACATGGATTATAGTCCTAGTAAAATTCAACTGTTGGGGAAACTTCTTGAAATAGTACTTGAGCATAACATTTTTGTTTTTGGAGAACAGGTATATAAACAGTGCAATGGCATGGCTATGGGCACTTCAAGTGCCAATAGCTACGCCAATGCGGTAATGGCCGTATGGGAATTTGAACATATTCTACGGGGGCCATTTAATGAACATATTCTGTTCTTCTGTAGGTTTGTGGATGACCTCTTTATCTTATGGAATGGGGAACAGCATGTTCTTGGTGCATTCATGGATTATGTGAACACTACTACACATTATTTGAGATTTACTTTTCGTCATTCACAGACTTCAGTGGATTTTTTTGGATGTATCAGTAAAAAAAGTTGGGAATGGAGTTATATATACTAAATTACACAGAAAGGACTGTTAAGTCAATCATCTGTTGCACAGAGACAGTCTTCATCCATCTTATGTATTCAGAAATGTTGTCTCTAACCAGTTGTATAGGGCTTCTAGATTAAATGCAAGGGATACTGATTTTTCAGCTGAGGTTGATACTGCCATTAGGAACTTGAGGGAGAGAGGCTACAAGGATCATATAATTCAGAGTAGTGTGGTTAATGTCACTAATAAAAGACAAAATGAAGCCAGACCATATTTTTCATCTGGCAGTAGTGAGTATGATAGGAGACAGAAGAGATCCAATGATACAAATTTGAGGTTTAAGGTGACATATACTACTGATATTAGTAATTATACTGAAATCATTAAAAGTCACTGGAAACTTCTTACTACAGACAGAGAAATTTCCAGATTTATAGATTTTGAACCTAGATTTTTGTTTAAGAACAATAAGTCAATAAAACGTAGGTTATGCTATCCTAAGTATACACAGCGTAATTACTGTTCACATGGTACTAGACCTTGTGGACATTGTAATTGGTGCACATACATTGACACTAGCTCTAGTTTTGAACATCCTGATTATGGTACATCATATACTTTTAAAATAAATGCTACATGTGATACTTCAAACATAGTATATTTGGCTCACTGTATGAAATGTAGAATATTTGACATGGGTAAAACTGATTGTCCTTTTAGAGAACGCATCAGGGAACATGTTTACCATATTAACTAGGGCAATAGTATTAATGTACTTGCCAAACATGTATTGAACACTGACTCCACTCACAGTTTTCAGTTTTTAGTAGTTGCTAGAGTCTATGAGAATGTGAGACAAGGGGATATACATAATAGAACTGAAGATCTGGAATCTACTTGGATTGTAAGGTTGAGGGGGGATGCAGGGCATGGACTAAATGAGTCTGTTCCTTTAAAACCTAAATTGAAGTTGAGACCCCTAAAGAGATAGTTTTAATAATATAATAAGTAAGATATACAGCTTGTTTCATTGTTTTTATAAATATATATATTTTGTGTTTTAAAATGTTCATTATGTGTTTTTAAATGTATTATGTCTCTTTTAGTTTAAATATATACCATGTGATTTTCAGTTTGTATAAAGGGTGTGTACTTGTTAGTGCTTTTTGATACACTTGATGATGCCTATTTGGTGAAAGTGCTTGTGTTACTATTTGTGCACTGAAGTAAAAGTTTTTAAACTGGATATATCAGCCGTTTCTGTGTCTTCCTCTACTCGTTGTTCATTGGATTTTGTACTTCAGACACAGTGGGCAGGATTCACGAAGGCTTGCACGGAGTGTAAGAGACGTGTAACACTCCATGCAAGCCTCGCAATCCAGGAACAGCCCTAAATTCCGTGTAAGAGACCAGCTAAAACGTCTCTTAGACGGACTGGGCGTGGACATGCTAAATACCTCACTTGCAGCTGAAAGGTATGCAAATGAGGTATATTAGCGATCCATGAAGCAGAAACCAGCCCATGTAAGAGACGTTTTAGCTGCAGAAATGTACTCAGTTGACAACTGAGTACGTTTCTGCAAAATTCACAATGGAGCCATGTCAGCTCCAAATAAAGGGGGCATATGTGTCAGGCAGCATGCCAATGGCCAAATATGTGGCCATTGGCAAGGTAACCCGATGCAAAAATAATAAAAATATCATTTTTTTTTTCGGCGATTGGGCTGCGCTGTATAAAACATAAAAATGAAGGTTATAAACCCACAAATGTGGGTTTTATGCAATACATGGAATGACAATGCAGGGACCAGCAGACCAAAAACAACATGTCCACCGTGTAGTGGTTGCTAAGGGGGGAAGCTGAGTGTAAGACATGTAACTAAGCATTAGTAGGCAATCCCATGTAAATGAGGGTTAGGATACTGAATCTTACAGTCACATAGCAAATGAGCACAGTCTGAGTAGTGTAAGAGATACATAAGGGGGAGGAATAGAGTAGGAGATAGATGACATCACAGGGGGGAATGGTAGAAAGAAATGCAGTTCATTGGAGGTCAGTGTAACATGACAGATGACAGACACAGATCATGGAAAGAGGAGTGCCACAAGATAAGCATGGGAAAGTCAAGAAATGGAAGGTGTACACTGTTACTTACACCAAAGTTTCTTGCTGGGAGTGCATGCACACGTGTGCGCGCCATGAAGCACGAGTAGGGCAGTGTGCACGCGTGTAAGGCAGACTGAGCATGTGGGAGCGTGTTGGTAGATGTTTAACACTGTTTGCGCTGGTGTGCATGTGTAGGGCAGACTGAGCATGTGGGAGCCTGTTGGCAGACTTCTAAGACTGTTTGCGCTGGTGTGCGCTCATTTTAACCCGAATAAGCAGATTCTGAACCGTGTAAGCATGTGTGAGCGCGTGTAAGCCACTGTGAGCGTGTTTCTGCTGGTATGTACGTTGCTCCCCACTGAGGAAACAGAAAGGAAAAAGGAAGCAACAGAATTAGTAGGAAGCTAGCAGGGAATACTGCTGGAGCTAGCAGGTGAAAACAATTAGAAGCAGGCAATTACACAGGCAGAATAGTAGCCCAGCCCAGCACTTAAAACTCTGCAAACAGCAGTGCAGGATGTTTCTCTCATGAGACACTGCAAGACAGGAGTAAGCTAATAGAACTGAAAACTGAAAAAGGTTCACTCAGAGCAGAAATGTTAGGGGCTGCCATAGCTGTCATAATGAGACATAGGCGACTTGCTGAGGGTGGTGACAATGCAGATGGTGCCAGACAACCCACAGTGAGGAGACAGAGAAGAGTGTACAGGCCCAGGGTCACCTACCATGGGTTACATGAGCTGGAGATAGTAGAGCACTATAAAGTGGACAGAGAGCTCCTGCAGCAAATAGTTGAGCTGTGCAGGCCATGCCTCACACACAGAACCAACAGAGGGGAACCCATCCCAGTAGAAACCAAGGTATGTGTTGGCCTAAGAATACTAGCAACAGGTACCTTCCAGAGACCAACTGGTGATATGATGGGGATATCACAGGCATCAGCTTCCAGGGTACTGCACCAGTTTCTGGATGCCATGTCAGCACATGTCGGTGATCATGTATATTTCCCCAATACCCACGAGGTATTGGCCAGCAATATGCGTCTCTTCTAGCAAATAGTGGAATACCCTGAGGTAGTGGGTGCAATAGACTGCACGCACATACACATCAAAGCACCAGCTGGTGAGCGGGGTAGGGCCTACATTAACCGCAAGGGCTTCCCCTCCATCAACTGCCAGGTCGTGTGTGATGCCCAGGGCATAATAATGAATGTGTGTGCTGGCTGCCCTGGGAGTTACCATGATTTCCACCTCTGGCATTTGACGCAGCTGTACCAGACATTTGCCAATGGGGACATCCCACATGGACACCAAGTGGGGGATGCAGGTTATGCACTGGAGCCGTGGCTGATGACACCCATCAGAAACGCACACACACCTGAACAGGAACGCCATAATGAGGCACATGCACAAACACGTAATGTAATAGAGCGTGTGTTTGGGCTGCTGAAGTCACGGTTCCAGTGTCTGGACACATCTGGTGGAGCCTTGCAGTACACACCAACTACATGTACCCAAATTGTCATGATATGTGCTATGCTACATAATATGATCTTGCAAAAACAGCTGCAGCAGGACCAGCATAGGGCTGGGCCAAACAGCCCCCCACCATTGTCAAGACCATCACAGGCAGAGCGTGACTTGGAGGAGGAACAACCTCAGCCTGCCCCAGTAGGCAGAAGGAGGCATGCCCAGTATGCCCTGGCCTTGGCAAAGAGGCAACGCATAGCACATACACTGGCTCAGTAGGAACCCTGGGAATGATACCCCCTCTGACTCACTCAAATAATAACATGGATGCCTAAAATGAAATGACCTGCTCACAAACATGTACAGGGAGTGTAATATGCGCATCCGACAGAGGCAGCCCTGCAGCACCACCTGAGGCATGAATGCCATGTGTTAAATAATGTAACACCATGTACTATATGCACACCTGAGGACCCTGACTAACATCCACCCTCACCAAGCATGAAGCCACAAAATGATGATGGGATGATCAAGTGCAATAACTGGCTGAAGTAATGCAGTTAGTCAAAGGGGAGCCAATGTGTTTCAGGCTGGGAAGACATGTGGAGCATGACATGATGCATCACCTGCTAGGGGTGGCATGCACCTATCAGTCCATGCCCCATGGATACTGGCAAAGGCTGTCAGTAGGGACAAAGTTCCCCTGCACGTAGGGAGTTGCACGGCAAAAATCAAGACTGAAAAGTAAAAAACAAAGCCAGCAACAAGTGAGCCATGTTATAAATAGTAGTTTATTAAAAACTACTAAGACTTAATATAAAGCTTATGAAAACAGACCGGTTTCGGCCAATATTTATCCTGGCCTTCTTCAGTGTATTACAAAAAAGCTCAATCAAAATCAAGTCTTATCTAATAAGTAGAAACAGTTGATTGGTTGACAAATACAAATCCAATTAGTAAGCTCATGAATATTTATGTAGTGCAAGACAATATACACCATAATAGATATGCACCATAACAAATATTTTTCCTGTCATAAATATTCATTAAGCCCTGGATTAAATAAGGCACCAAGTTTGGTGATCCATTTCTTTTCCCTGGCATCAAGTATCTTATGCCAGCTAAATTTATGAGTTCGATCACCAATGAGTTTATCAATAATAATGAAGTGGAATTGAGCTGTTTGGTGTGTGAGTGTGTGTTTATATAGGGCATTGGTAGTTCTTTTACATTTAATTTCACTCAAATGTTCTGACATACGTAACCTGAAGGGTCGAGAGGTCTGACCTATATAAAATGTGTGGCAACTACAACAAGCCATGTAGATAGCCCAATCAGTATTACAATTGGCAAAAAATCGAATATCAAAGACCGTACTACTATTTCTACTACTGAATTCCTTAGACTTCAAAATATATTTACAGTTAACACAATGTCCACAAGGGAAACAGCCAATCAATCTGTCGCCCAAAATGGTGGTTTGATATAACTGAGGTAGAGTAGACTCAGAATGATGTTTATAGTGATTAAAATATCCTGCTAGATTTTTTCTTTTACGAAAAGAAAAAGAACATGTATTGGGAATAAGTGTTTGGATCTTGCCATCTGCTTTCAATATATTCCAATTATCTTTAATAATATCCATAAATCTATTAGTATTTCTGCCAAACGTAGTGGTAAAACGTAATATGTTTTGAGACAAAGGTTTCTTTTTATATGTCAATAGATTTTCTCTATGTAGACCCTTAGCATAATTTTGGGCCATAGTGACATATCCTGAGCTGTAACCTCTATTTATGAATCTATTGTGTAAATCCTGAGCATGATGTTTAAAACTAACATCATCCGAGCAATTACGTCTGATTCTAAGAAATTGTGATTTCGGAATGTTTTTGGCGATGTGTTTTGGATGAAAGCTGGAGGCATGGAGTAAAGTGTACTGGGGAAACTTCCTATAAACTTCAGTGTTCAGGGTATTATCCTCATTTCTTGTAACCAAAACATCCAAAAACGTTATGGATTTTTGGTCATAAGTGATAGCAAACTGAATTCCCCATTTGTTATCATTTAAATATTCCATAAATTCTCGAAGATATGCAATATCTGATCTCCACACCATCCAGCAGTCATCCAAATATCTCCGCCAAATGTCAATATCAGGCAAATACAAATTGTGAGTATCATCATAAATCATGATTTCCTCAATATAAGCCATGAATAGATCAGCATAAATGGGGGCAAAAGAAGCCCCCATTGCTGTACCTCTGATCTGTAAATAACATTCCTGATCATAGAAAAAGACATTTTTGGTGAGTACATGCTCAGTCAGATTTAACAGAAAGGTGTTGAAACCAGGTTGATACGTATTGGACTCATAAAGCCAATATTCAATAGCATCAAGACCAGCCCAATGAGGGATGTTGGTATATAGTGAGCTTACATCTAAATTTGTATTTGCCTGATATTGACATTTGGCGGAGATATTTGGATGACTGCTGGATGGTGTGGAGATCAGATATTGCATATCTTCGAGAATTTATGGAATATTTAAATGATAACAAATGGGGAATTCAGTTTACTATCACTTATGACCAAAAATCCATAACATTTTTGAATGTTTTGGTTACAAGAAATGAGGATAATACCCTGAACACTGAAGTTTATAGGAAGTTTCCCCAGTACAACACTTTACTCCATGCCTCCAGCTTTCATCCAAAACACATCGCCAAAAACATTCCGAAATCACAATTTCTTAGAATCAGATGTAATTGCTCGGATGATGTTAGTTTTAAACATCATGCTCAGGATTTACACAATAGATTCATAAATAGAGGTTACAGCTCAGGATATGTCACTATGGCCCAAAATTATGCTAAGGGTCTACATAGAGAAAATCTATTGACATATAAAAAGAAACCTTTGTCTCAAAACATATTACGTTTTACCACTACGTTTGGCAGAAATACTAATAGATTTATGGATATTATTAAAGATAATTGGAATATCTTGAAAGCAGATGGCAAGATCCAAACACTTATTCCCAATACATGTTCTTTTTCTTTTCGTAAAGGAAAAAATCTAGCAGGATATTTTAATCACTATAAACATCATTCTGAGTCTACTCTACCTCAGTTATATCAAACCACCATTTTGGGCGACAGATTGATTGGCTGTTTCCCTTGTGGACATTGTGTTAACTGTAAATATATTTTGAAGTCTAAGAAATTCAGTAGTAGAAATAGTAGTACGGTCTTTGATATTCAATTTTTTGCTAATTGTAATACTGATTGGGCTATCTACATGGCTTGTTGTAGTTGCCACGCATTTTATATAGGTCAGACCTCTCGACCCTTCAGGTTACGTATGTCAGAACATTTGAGTGACATTAAATGTAAAAGAACTACCAATGCCCTATATAAACACACACTCACACACCAAACAGCTCAATTCCACTTCATTATTATTGATAAACTCATTGGTGATCGAACTCATAAATTTGGCTGGCATAAGAGACTTGATGCCAGGGAAAAGAAATGGATCACCAAACTTGGTGCCTTATTTAATCCAGGGCTTAATGAATATTTAATATTTATGACAGGAAAAATATTTGTTATGGTGCATATCTATTATGGTGTATATTGTCTTGCACTACATAAATATTCATGAGCTTACTAATTGGATTTGTATTTGTCAACCAATCAACTGTTTCTACTTATTATATAAGACTTGATTTTGATTGAGCTTTTTTGTAATACACTGAAGAAGGCCAGGATAAATATTGGCCGAAACCGGTCTGTTTTCATAAGCTTTATATTAAGTCTTAGTAGTTTTTAATAAACTACTATTTATAACATGGCTCACTTGTTGCTGGCTTTGTTTTTTACTTTTCAGTCTTGATTTTTGCCGTGCAACTCCCTACGTGCAGGGGAACTTTGTCCTTGATACACGTTGCTGCATTTCCTGCTGGGGGACTCATGGTGTGCTGTGTTGGCGTGTTCGCCCTTTTCTACATGGTTGACAAGTCTTTTTATTAAGATATATACTCTTCTGCCAAGGTTTGGATGACTTCTCTTTAATATTACATGTCCCTAAAGTGCAACGACTGGCTATTGAGTTCGTTCCAGTGTATTATTTGTCACGCGACGAATAATTTGTGTGAGCTGAACTGGGCGTTTATCGTAATCCAATTTGCGTGAAGACACATCATATTATGGATATAACAGGCTGGTTAACATACTTTTCTGGGTGAGTCGTTGCTAACAAATACGTTTAACTGGATGGTATGTGTGTTTTATGTGGACAACTACAGCCATTTCTTTGCCGTGAACATATATTATTGGGTGAATCCAATTATAATATTTTTCTATAAAGAACAGTACTTTCTTTGACGTCGCATTTCATTTAATAAGTTTGGGAATTTTTTACTGTCTCTCAGTGACAACAATGGGCTGAAACATTCATGTTCTATCGTGTTGGGGATATTTAATAAGAACTTTATGTAAGGAACTGTGTTTTCTTTGGCGTCGCTATTTTCCAAATATTTTGGGAACTATTTACTTTCTTTTGGACTACATCAACGGGCGGATGTACAGTTACGACTAGGATGAACAGAGAATACACGAACTTCCGAGGGCTATTGTGAACTCTTTATTATATACCTTGATTTATTAGCTGTCACAATATTATTATCCCTTCACTGGAACGGAGTGAATTATTAGGCTGCTGGACATTGATTTTGAGTGACTTATGTGATTATTAGGTTCTTGCATTATTAATATTTACTTTTCTATGTTCTCAGTATATGTTTGGGATCTTCTAGCAGGGATTTAACTACTATTTTCAGTGTTGAATATTATCGAAATTGGTGGGAGATTGTGACTGTTTTCAACACAACACTTCTTTTTGGTCATATCAGTGGGCTTTTATGACTATATAAAACAGCTTCTTATCATTTTTTCCTGTAATTATTTAGCAGTTATGATTATGAATGTCTCCATAATAACTGATTATGATTTTTATCAATGTAACTACTGATGGGATTAATGATTAAGCCTATATTTCATGTGTAGTAGGCCTTTTCATACATTGTTTATAGGACTTATTTTTGATGTGCTGTTCTCATGATGCGCATGTGTTTATATGACTTTTCAAATACTGCATGCTGAAACCAAATTGAGATATAAGTGGTTTCTCCACTGGTCTTTTGCATCAGCATGTTTGATATTTACAGGCTTTCAGTTACAAGCCTTCATATTAACCACATCCTGTTTTTTTGAGTACTACTTTCAATATTTTTGTTGATATTGCTCATTGGACATTTATTATGATCATATTTTTTAACACAAAAAATATACTATCTTGAATGTTACATTAAGCCATATATAACCTATTCTAATACTTGGCTTTGGATATTATTCGGGGTCTGACTACCACTTTTTCTGTTTTTTTTCCCTTGGACCTTTAAATTAAAAGCTTATGCAATTATTCTTTTATATTTAAGGTGCCCAACTTGGATCTATTCTAGCTATAGATATTGTGTATTGGATTCTGTAGTACTCATTCATCCCATTTCGACTTTTTATACCATCATTATACCATCATGGTCCTGTGTTAGACGTGGCTTTAGTTTGCATATTTTTGCATAAACTAAAATATTGCCATTATTGTCTGATTATTACTATTCACTAGTTTTGACACAGGGCGTGGTTGTTCTCCATAATAATAGTGTATTGACTTTTTATCCAAACATTATTGATTGTATTTATGATGGATTTAAATAAAATACTTTTGGATTTATCATCCGATAAGGATGATCTTGCACCTTTTGGTATTGGTCAGAGCTCTGATGGCTCTGTGAATTCTAATTCTATTAAGCCGGAACAACAATGTGAGAAACTATTCGATGATCTTAACAAAAACATGAAAACACTTAGATCCTGTGTTTGGCACCTTAAACTACTTAAAGCTTATTTGGCTAAAGGCATTTGTCCCAGAGGTCTGAGGGTCAAAATTCAGCCATTGGTAGCTGACCCCGATGAGACTCTAACTACAGAATGGCTATCCATTCAACAAGAATGCTCTATGAAGTTTGTCCAATCTTTGTCCAAGTATTATACTAGGATTATTGACAAAGAAAATTCAAAGGTGTTACAATTAATAGAGGACTGCAATCAGTATCAGCAGGATACTTATTTTTCTGCATTATTATCTAAACTTAGTTTTGATTTGTTTAATTTTGACACTCATCTTAAAGAAAGAAAACTTAAAAAATGTTCTCGTGATCTGTCTGACTACGAGAAGGGGCAACCATTTAAATATACTAGACATGTCAGATTTCAAAATGTGAATAATACAAATTCATCTAGTTTTAAAAGGAAACGTCCACGTTCCATTCTCAAAGGACGTGGCAATAATACAGATTTTACTGATTATGACACGTCATCAGGGACTGACACAGAAACACAGCACACCATGGAGTCGCCCACGCCCAAACGTAAAAATTATACATCCCCTTTAGGCAAAACAGGGGGAGGAGAGGTGGCAGGAAACACAAAAATGGTTACAAGTCTACAAAATTTGATGGAAGTATTAACGAACAAGTAAACAATGTTTGTAACATCTCTAATACTGTATTAACATCTGAACAAATATCTTTATTGAATAAAGGATTATATTTTATCCCTGGTTTTTTTGTTCCTGAGGACACTTTTGCACAAGATTTATTTTCATTCTGTAGACTCATTAACCTTAAATTGTTTTTCCAGGATAAGGGGGAAGAGGAACAGCAACAAATGGATATTTTCAAATATCATGCTTCATCATTTACACCTCCTATGCATCCCTCTGTAAGCCTTTTCTTACGTAGTGTACTCAGTGATTTACATTTTCAGTATAATTCTTGTCAACCAATGCCTAATAATATGACAGATAGTGATATATCTTGTTTAGATGAATTAACACGAAATAAAGATTTGGTCATTCTTCGTGCAGACAAAGGTGGAGCGGTGGTGGTGATGGATTGGAGTTATTACGACATCGAGGCTCACAAACAATTGGGTGATGCCCGATATTATACTAAAATGCCACTAGACCCCACACCAGTGTTTAAACAACAAATTGACGATTTTCTACATTCTGCGGTTGACAATGGGATTATAACTATTAAAACATCAAGACACTTAACTATCACTGACCCTGCCAGACAATTCATCTATTTTCTGCCAAAGATACATAAGGACCTTTTACATCCACCAGGTAGGCCCATTGTGTCGGGCATAGGATCACTTACTGAGCCGCTTTCTGAATTTTTGACCAGGTATTTAAAACCATTATTACCATGGGTTAGATCTAGGATACAGGATACCACCCAATTCTTGAGTATTGTTAATGACATGCAGTTAGAGCAGGATTGGTGGCTATGCACATTAGATGTAAACTCACTATATACCAACATCCCTCATTGGGCTGGTCTTGATGCTATTGAATATTGGCTTTATAAGTCCAATATGTATCAACCTGGTTTCAACACCTTTCTGTTAAATCTGACTGAGCATGTACTCACCAAAAATGTCTTTTTCTATGATCAGGAATGTTATTTACAGATCAGAGGTACAGCAATGGGGGCTTCTTTTGCCCCCATTTATGCTGATCTATTCATGGCTTATATTGAGGAAATCATGATTTATGATGATACTCACAATTTATATTTGCCTGATATTGACATTTGGCGGAGATATTTGGATGACTGCTGGATGGTGTGGAGATCAGATATTGCATATCTTCGAGAATTTATGGAATATTTAAATGATAACAAATGGGGAATTCAGTTTACTATCACTTATGACCAAAAATCCATAACGTTTTTGGATGTTTTGGTTACAAGAAATGAGGATAATACCCTGAACACTGAAGTTTATAGGAAGTTTCCCCAGTACAACACTTTACTCCATGCCTCCAGCTTTCATCCAAAACACACCGCCAAAACATTCCGAAATCACAATTTCTTAGAATCAGACGTAATTGCTCGGATGATGTTAGTTTTAAACATCATGCTCAGGATTTACACAATAGATTCATAAATAGAGGTTACAGCTCAGGATATGTCACTATGGCCCAAAATTATGCTAAGGGTCTACATAGAGAAAATCTATTGACATATAAAAAGAAACCTTTGTCTCAAAACATATTACGTTTTACCACTACGTTTGGCAGAAATACTAATAGATTTATGGATATTATTAAAGATAATTGGAATATATTGAAAGCAGATGGCAAGATCCAAACACTTATTCCCAATACATGTTCTTTTTCTTTTCGTAAAGGAAAAAATCTAGCAGGATATTTTAATCACTATAAACATCATTCTGAGTCTACTCTACCTCAGTTATATCAAACCACCATTTTGGGTGACAGATTGATTGGCTGTTTCCCTTGTGGACATTGTGTTAACTGTAAATATATTTTGAAGTCTAAGGAATTCAGTAGTAGAATGAGTAGTACGGTCTTTGATATTCGATTTTTTGCTAATTGTAATACTGATTGGGCTATCTACATGGCTTGTTGTAGTTGTCACGCATTTTATATAGGTCAGACCTCTCGACCCTTCAGGTTACGTATGTCAGAACATTTGAGTGACATTAAATGTAAAAGAACTACCAATGCCCTATATAAACACACACTCACACACCAAACAGCTCAATTCCACTTCATTATTATTGATAAACTCATTGGTGATCGAACTCATAAATTTGGCTGGCATAAGAGACTTGATGCCAGGGAAAAGAAATGGATCACCAAACTTGGTGCCTTATTTAATCCAGGGCTTAATGAATATTTATGACAGGAAAAATATTTGTTATGGTGCATATCTATTATGGTGTATATTGTCTTGCACTACATAAATATTCATGAGCTTACTAATTGGATTTGTATTTGTCAACCAATCAACTGTTTCTACTTATTATATAAGACTTGATTTTGATTGAGCTTTTTTGTAATACACTGAAGAAGGCCAGGATAAATATTGGCCGAAACCGGTCTGTTTTCATAAGCTTTATATTAAGTCTTAGTAGTTTTTAATAAACTACTATTTATAACATGGCTCACTTGTTGCTGGCTTTGTTTTTTACTTTAAAGGCTGTCAGTACCCACAGCATGCCCTGAATAGGTAAGTCTCAAAACACAAACCCACCTTCATAGGTACCACAAGGGATAGGTACCTAGATGTAATGCTACCCAATGCCAGAAGTCTAAACAGCAAGATATGTGCAGTGTAAACGCACACAGTATGGAGAATGTAGATATCAGTCCTGTAATAGAAAACTGGGTCAAGGCTCACATCAGCACCCTAACACTACCAGGTCACATCTCATACTGTGCTGTACAGCCGCAAAACATGGAACAAGCTACAAAAGGAGGGTGACTAGCAATAAATGTCAGAGATAACCACACCCCCATGTTGGTACCACAACAAGAAGCAGCATGGATTAGCCATGGTCATATACCAATGGCTAAAACCGCCTCCCAGTATATAGCCTGCTGCAGACTACTGTCCTAATACCAGGAACTGCACCTGGCCTATGTTGGAATACATGAACATATCAAGCCCCCCAAACTACATTATATTGCTTGACTGAAAATACCCAGACATACACCGGGAGCATTATACTAGCACCAACACAGTCGGAGAAAAGTTCCCAGAATCCATAAACCAAAATGCCCAGGAACAACGTACCACTCCTGCATGAGGGGTAAGCATACTGGATGTGATAATCAGCAACATGTGTACTGGATGGCAAGATGAGAAGTGTATTGCTCACTGGTAAAACCAGACCATAGAGTAATCACACCGGATATACAAATCCTGACCACAGTCCCTGGCCAGAAAACCACAGTGAAAAACATGTGTAAAGCATAGGTTGCACCCCTCCAAACCGATGTGGAATCCACGAAAGGCCCTGTGCAAGTGCAGAATATGGGACACACCGCAGAACATGTTATACAGGCATTCCATGAACACAGCCAGGAATGCTTGGAGTATGCAATCACAAATAACAACAAGACACAATGCCATACACGCAGGCATCTGGCATGCTGGACTCCAGCCATTACCAAACCATGCAAGAGAATGAGGAAGCTACCACATGATAGAGCAAACATAAAAAGGGAAGTAATCACTAATCAGTAGTATGGCAATAACATATGTCCACACATACAATCCACTAAGGCCAGCCACAACAAGTAGAATCTGTGAATCCAGAGGCAATGTGACACCTGTCCCAAGTACACAGACAACCACAACTCCCCCCAATAAATACAAATATATGTGATAGATGCAACCATGTATCCAAACCGGAGGCTGAGCTCCCCCAACTCAGTACTGTCAAAACTAGTCAGGAGGGGAAGGTAACCACATACACCACAAACAGGACACTAAGGATAATCACAAGGCTTACTTAACTGATGGTAGGAACCATGTTGGGAATCCACAGATATGCTCCGAATCACACAGATATTACAAACAACATACCAAACACACACACATATTGCTAACATACAACCTGACAGGTGCAGTGCAACCCCCCCCCCCCAGAATGCAAAATATCTATCCCAGCAGACTGCTGGTCCCCTGACATTGCAGATGCTGAGGTAACAGCCATCATCTGCAAAGCAAAACACACAGCAGCAAAGGTATGTGATGGTGTCCTGGGCTGAGGCCAACATGGACTCCAAGAATAATGGAATGCCAAATCACACTACTGCCCAATGTCAGCCTTACCACAGGATATCTACCCAAAGAGCAGTGTACAACAACAGTGGTCCTTCACAACAAAGGTGTTGCCTGAATGGATACTGCAAACTACCACCCCAGGATCCTGACAAGCTTGGTTTGCACAGCTATGGAAAGGATCAGTATGTACCGCAGACATAAAGCTATTGTGGACCTACTGATACTGGACCCTACACAGTGTGGCTGTCGTAACTGCAGATCCTGCCCCTAAACATGTTTGACCCATTTGAAGCAGTCATTAAGGTCATTGATGAGGGCAATGTGGTCCACACAGCGTAGCTGGACTGTGCATATGCTTCTAGACAATACCCTATGAGTTCAGTATGGATATGTTCACAAGCTTAAATATATACCCCTATGTCAGTAGAGGGGTTGCAAACCAGACCAAGGACAGAACTGACATGGTCAGACATGCTGCATCCATGTCAGACTACAAAGCAGATATGAGTGGCATCCCAGAAGGCTTGGTCCTGGCCCCCCCCCAACATTCTGTATATATGTCCCATAGGTATAGGCCAACATGGAAGGACTGTGACTGAACATGTATGCAGAGGAGTACAAACAGCCCACCATATCCGACCCCCAGCTGACACAAGCAACCCACAAAAAGGCCACCTACAAACAGACAACTGGAGCCATAGCCATGTCAGCAAGCTAATTGCAGAACTGTGTATAGACAACCACCGAGGATATACAGTAAGTGCCCACAAATTACCACACAGGTGTTAACCCATTACGTACCTAACATGTAATGAGAGACCTGGGGACAAAAGGTGATAGATATCCTGCACTGGACAAACATGTGGCTGTAGTTTTCGCAGAAACATACCATATACCCACCCAATCATGAAGGTTGTCAGATGTAGATAAGGGGAGGTCACTGTGCCTCTGCAGTCATCCTTCATCATTGTCACAATTGACTACAATAGCCCCTGTGGGATATACCTCAGCAGACACCTCCATCAACTGTAAAGTCCATAACAGTACCCCACCAGGAGTAGCAAAGAGCATGAACAGATGCCATGTGTTGCCTGAGTAAACAAACTGCAGCCCCACACACTGCCATACTGCCCAGCTACAGGCAAGCTGTGCCTGATGTATGAAGCCATGTCCAACCTGGAATCAATGAACATGCTGCACCTTGTACAATCTGAATGGCAGTGAGCTATGCACATGAGAGACCTGCACCCCAGCACTGACATACATAGGACAAGCTGTACAGAATGATCCATAACACAGAAGGCACCCCCACTCTTGGGTAAACTCCCGGTACAGGTTAGCCAGAGAGTCACCTATCGACACCCCTCAACAGGAATCCTGATGAGTGGATGGGAGATGGTAGGTTAACCCTGGATATCACTGTTATGTCAGAGGTAGACGGAGGCACAGTATACTAACCATGACATATGTCATGGCAAACTCCAGTTACAATGTGTGTCGAAGGACAAACAAACCCTGTGACTAGCATCAGAAATGGCCTAGTGAACATCGCTAGTGTTTGCCAATGTCCACCTATGTTGTGGAATACACTACCAATGTTGGATGAGCCTGGTGTAGGTAGTCCATATCTGAACATAATGCAACATGGTCATATGTGCACAACTGGCCCCTGCACAGTCTGTTGTGCTCACTATGAAGATGTCAAGCAGTGATAGGACTAAAGCCCAGGATACTGTCCACCACAGTGAAAGTACTGAACCAGTACACTATACGGTACTACAGTGTTAGGTCATTATGAAAGTATGTTGACAACTGTCTGCAAAGTATACCATGCAATCCCTGCAGGCACAGTATAATCCCTGTTGTGGCAGACACGAAGCAGTTGGCCAGTTAGTACACAACATGACACCCAAAACACAACCATAAACATGAGTTATTGGTTGAAGTTCACACACACCCAAATATGTGGTGGACTTCAGAGTGCAACATATGGAAAGCTCACACTGGGCATGCTCGCACACTTTGATAAATGAGGCATATATCAGACAAAATGCCATGGAAAGGCTGAACTGGGCATGCTCACACACTTAGGCCATATCTCCGTTTAGCAGTTGGCCACACATATCTGGTATTTGTACATGTCATTCCAGGAACCAACCACAACACAGCAATCTGCCCAGTGCACACAGTAAATGACTACAGAGACATAAGTGATATAGTGGATCGCCGTCATATGCAAACATCTTCCACAGATACACAAGTTGGTCATAGGATCAGGGAATGCTATGGCAATAAAGACCTGCAAACAGTAGAACAGCACAACAAATATTGTGCATCTGACAATTGAACATATGGGTGTAGAGGTCAATACTAGGCTTGTTGCCCTAGGGAATGACAGCTCAGCCAGAGTGTGCTTGGCACCTGCATCCCCAGTACAGTAGGCTACTGTGCCACTGTAAAGTAGGTCACATAAGGCAACGTGTGAGGCTAGTGAGCTGTGCCTCTGTCAAGCAGGGGCACAGTGGAGATCCCAGGGTTTGAATGTGCTAAGCCACAGCCATGTTGTTGGTGTATGCTGGAAGAGGGTTGCTGAGGATCTCTAACAGTAAGTGGCCGTCAATAACAGACTGAGGGGAGCCCTATCTGCATTGTCTGGACAATTCCACTGTCAACACTGTGTTGTGATGATTATGTGTGAATGAAGTGCCGTGCTGGAACTGTTCACATATGTCCTCCCTCTGTGGGCTGCAGCTCTGCAATGTATTAGCTCACTCTGTCTGTTGGACGGCTCATATATGGCTGGTGTACACCTGACAGGTGTCTTGTTGTGGAGCAGTCATGTGTATATGTGGGATAGCATGATCAATGCAAACTGTACACATGCTCATAGAATGCAATTGTCAAGAATTATGCTGAGTGGCCAGTATAGTCCCCCAGCATGGGTCCTTTGAAGTCATCCACCCCAGTCTTCACAAGTGTAGAGTCTGTTTGTGCTAAATACAGTTTGTGTGCACTGACAACCTTGCCTGGGGGTGGGGATGGGATATGGATGTCCAGGGAAAGGTGGGTATGGTCAGATATCAACAATGGTGGTCTACCTCTGGTGTGGAACAGTGAGTACCCATGTTGCAGATGGACAGGTGCAATATGTATTCCCCCATGTGGCTGTGGTGTGTGGTTCTGCCATAGCACATGGACGCACAAATTGTAGTGGCTGTAGGGTAAAGTGGTAGAGGCCTGAGTAGTTTTCACACACAATATGCCTGTACCTGATGTTAACAACTGGAATGGTGTATGTGAACACCTGCATATCCCGGCACTGTTCCCAGGGAAGCTAAGTGTGTGTCCTGGATGTGAGTGTGGTGTTCTGGACTGGTTGTGTTGTGTGTTACAGGTCCTGTGGTCACGAAGCATGGTATAGAACATAACCTGCCAGTGCGATGTGCATATCTGACCCTGACGTAGGTGGCTGCAAATGCATATATATGCTATCCCCCACCTGACAGGTAGTACTAGATGTACATACCTCTGTAGAAATAAGGATGTCAGCACCCTATAAATACTGCAGGTGCAGACCAGATGCCCAGTAATTCGGTTAGCGCGCTCTGCTAATGCGTCTCCCTCAAGTGTCATAATATAGGTAGGTAGGAGTTCGAACCATGCAATTGCTCAGTGTGTGTGTGTGTGTGTGGGTGAGCAGGGTTGATGTGTGTGCAAGTCTGTGTGAGGGAGATGTCCCTTTTGGCAACTGTGAAAGCACTCTACAGGATGCACATTCCCCTTTCTCAGCATGGATGATGTCAGCACCCTATAAGTACAGCAGGAGAAGGGAAACATCCCACTAATTTGAATAGCATGCTCCGCTAATGCGTTTGTCATGAGTATCATAACATAGTTAGGTAGGGGTTTGAATCCTGCAACTGCCCAGTGTGTGTGGAGGGGGGTTAGTGTGTGTGTGCAAGTCTGTGTGAGGGCGATGTCCCTTTTGGCAACTGTGAAAGCACTCTACAGGATGCACATTCCCCTATCTCAGCACGGATGATGTCAGCACCCTATAAGTACAGCAGGAGAAGGGAACCTCCCAGTAATTCAAATAGTGCACTCTGCTAATGCGTCTCTCTCAAGTGTCATAATATAGTTAGGTAGGAGTTTGAAACCTGCAAATGGCAAGTGTGTGTGTTTGGATGTGGGGAGTTTGTGTGTGTGCAATTCTGTATGAAAAACATGTGCTTTTTTGCAATCAGGAGATCACACTACATGATGCACATTACCCTTTCCAAACAGTGATGATGTCAGCACCCTATACATACAGCTGGAGAAGAAACACCTCCCAGTAATCCGAATGGCGCAGTCTGCTACAGCGTCACTCTCAAGTGTCATAACATAGTTAGGTAGGGGTTTGAAATCTGCAAATGGCAAGTGTGTGTGTGTTTGGATGTGGGGAGTTTGTGTGTGTGCAATTCTGTATGAAAAACATGTTAGTTTTGGCAATCAGGAGATCACACTACCTGATGCACATTACACTTTCAAAACACTGATGATGTCAGCACCCTATAAGTACAGCCAGAGAACAAGAACCTCCTAGTAATCCGAATAGTGCGCTTCGCTAATGCGTTTCTCTCACGGTATCGTGACTTAGTTAGGTAGGGGGTATGAATCCTGCAAATGGCAAGTGTGTGTGTGTGTGGGGGTAGTAGGGTGTGTGTAAATGCAGGTGTGAGAGAACAGATCCTTTTGGCAAATGCTACAATACCCCAGATGCTGCATATTCCCCCAGTAAACACAGGGGATGTCACCATACTATCAGCACAGCCAAACAGGGCTAGTTGGCCAGTAATGCCAATAGTGCGTTCTGCTACTGGGTCTATTACCATTGTCAGAGTACAGATAGGTATGTTTTGGTAACCCACAACTGCCACGTGTGGTTGTGTCACACATTATGACCTTATGTGGGTCTTTGTGCATAACAATGCATGCCATTGCCTAAACCAGCAATGGCAATGCACACATGATGTAAGTGTGTGACACATACACATAAATACCTGTGACCTGTACTAGTTACCATGTCTGACACATGCCTCGAGTGGATAAATGGTATATGCAATGCATAACAATATGACTGTGTCTTACTGTGCAGGGGCCACATGCGGTATGTGTCTATACAGTGTGGGTGTATATGGTAAAATACCTACAGCAGGGGATACACATCTGGTCTGGGCCATATAGTCTACATGTAGTCAATGTACAGGTGCTGCATGTTCCCACCTGTTGTGGGAGTGGTAACATGTCATTCCACTGCAATTCAGTGACCCCATGCTGGGAACCCTTCAACTAGTGTGTTGTAGCTACAGTAATGCTCACGCACAATGTTTGGCTGGATGCAGTCCAGCCATATAAAGACAGTTCTTGAGACTGTCATATTGCCAGTGTTGTTATGGAGGATAGGTGGGTTTCCTGTGTATGGGAGGGTTGTGTGTGCCAGGCTATGAACCAGACGGCAGTCCGACACACTGTTAGCTGCACATGAATAGGCCCTGATGCTTTTTGCTGTGCCAACAACCTGGAGGTGTGTGTATCTGTGGTGCCTTGGGATACCACCCCCCTGTCCATGTGTGTTACATGTGTAGGGGACGACAGGCTTGGTATGAGGTATAACCTGGCAGTGATGGGTTGCACCTGTGAGACATGAATCAGGACTCTGGTACTGCACAGACATTGCAGTTCACCGTGCTGAGGACAGTGTCCAGTGCATACATCTTGCAGTGTACACTGCTGGTGCTGTGTACCATCACTGTTAGTGTCCTATCCTGTGTGATACCCGCGGAGGTGGCTATGTAATCTGTGCCCTGCAGCATAAGGCATTATGTGTGTATCAAGGGGCTTCACCAACAATATACATTGGGCCATGGGTGTCACGTGCAAGCTGCCCCTCGCACATCATTGTGGTTTTCCTAGCATTTAAGCACACGTTGACAGCCAGTGGATACCCTATGAATGACATTGGAGACTGAGCAGAATGTAGACACAGAACACCCTTCCTACATATAGTGGTAGCATACCTGTTGAGGGTATGATGGCAACCAAGAGCAGGCTCATACTGGCCTGTGCCACATGCTAAGAGATCCCTTCTATGTTCCCTATCATGTAGTCCAGGGAGGTATGTCTCAGGTCATCCATAGTGGCATGGTCAATGACTGAGTCATATGTGTCCATGCCTCTGACTGACCTGTATGCATGTGTTTTGTGATGGACCATAGTGCCCCAGAGGCATATCACTGTGACCTTCACCATGTACAGCCTGTTGAGCAGGACCCCACTGCAGCGGCCAAGAGAGGTACCTGACACATCTGTAGCAGGTGTGTTGTGTAGCCCTACAGGCTGTGAGTGTGTGGCACACGGGATGTGTGTGCCATGTGTGGCATGTGCTCTGTTCAAATGTAACATATGCCTGTGTGCCAGCTGCGGAGGTGTGTGATGCTCAGGCAGGATGCTATTATGAGTCCCCAAGTATGCCCCAGTGTGTTCAGCTTGCTGTCAGTGCATGTCTATGTCTGACTGGTATTGTAGTCACTGTAGTATGACATGTCACCTGACAGGGTATGGCATTACTGGGTTCAGAGTGCTCAGTCCCCAGATTGGCTATGTGGTGGCATCCCACACATGTGTTGTACATTCCTGGCCAAGGGTGATGGTTGACTGCATACATGTGGCAGCTGTGACATTGCCACATGACTCACATAAACCACAACTGGACCATAGAGGTGATTCACAGGTTACCTTTGAACATGCGACCCTAGTAGTGTGATTGCCATGGTGAGTACCAACACATAGGGCCAATGGGGAACAACATACTGAAGGTGTGTATGTGTGGGTGTACTGCTACTGTTTCATAGCACTGGCATATATGACTGCACACGTGGGTAAATGCCAGGTAAGACATGTGCAATGTGTCACAGGCAACGTACATGCGAACAGGACAGACAGTGATGTTCTGTCATGTGTAAACTTGACATACGTATCGTACGCTATGCAGATGTCACTAGGAGTCCACAGAAGCACTGTAACTCTGCATTGCAGGTGGAAGCAGTGTTCCAGGGAACCCCAAGCGAACATGCATGCAAACAAAGCTACAGTAAGCAGGGCTGGAAGTAGTCCATTGTACAACAAAGAAGGGGTAACACTAACAGTAGGTAACAGTGCAAATATGTAGGCACTATCAACATGTACCCAGGAATGCACAGTGCAGATGCCCATGGTAGAACTGATATTATGGCATAGTTAATTGTGATTTGGATTACATTGGTACTGCACACATATCAACATGCACAAACATCCACATTGCATAGTCGTTGTGGGCAACTTGCCACCATTACTGTACATGTCCATCATTGCGTATCACTACTTGCATTAGCTTCCCCCCTGTGCTACCCATGTATGTGGCTATCTGTTGATATCCTTACAACTGGTATGCAATAATGTGCAGCTGTTACACTTTGGTACGTACTATGGGTGCAGATAACAATTCAGGACAGTCATACGGTTACTGCATCAGGCATGCTGGGATATACACACAGTCATATCAGCACACTGTACTGTTGCCAACATGATACTACTAATACACTTCTATGTAGTCACCCTGTGCATCAGCAACGTGTTTACATGTTCCTGCACTGATGTTGGAGATTGCAGGAGGTGGCACAGTTTCATCATATGCACAGGGTGTGAATTAGGTATGCCTGAGTCTGCCACTGATACCACCAATTGACATGTGTGTGTATGTGTGTTGGTGAGGGACAGCAGTACAGGGTGGGGCACTGTTGGTGCAGTGTGTGCGTGTATGTGGAGCCCTAGGTGTTAACATTTTGCATGTGTGCATGCACGCACACAGTTCCACTTCATGGCTGCCATATACAGGGGATTGTGGAAAGCCACAGACTGCACCTGCAGGTCATACAGATCAGTGTCAGACTGGGTACTGTCATCAGAAGTGGGAGTGTGTTGACTGGACATAGGTCCCTGTTGGGACTGTCCAAAGCCATGTGCACGTGGTCTTCTGGGGAGTTCCGATGACAGCACAGACCCAGCATTGCTGGAGCTGCTGCTGGCACTATGGGAGCGTGCGCGGGCCTGTTGTCATCCACGCCGACTGCCAGCTGCTGCTGTTGCTGACATATGGCCACATCGACATCGCAACCGGCCACCATTGCCCTGGCTCATGGACATTTGGTTGTTGGACTGCTGTAATATATCCCCACGTCTGTCTATGACATCGGTGAAATTACGGATAGCATCCGCGATGTCACGCATACTGTCAGTCATGGCTGTGCGACATGCTCTCAGCTCCCTCAGACCCTGTCTGTTGTACCTTTCCATATGCGACTGTGCCTGCATGACAGCCCAAAACATAGCTGAGGTTGACAGACCTCTTTGGGCACATCTGCCAGAGGCAGTACGCCCACGGATGCTCCCACGAGAACCCATGGGCAACTGTCTGTGTGGTACCATCGCAGGACCCTGCCCATGGCTGCTGTGTGAGGAAGCATGTGCCACAGATGCCACATTACCCTGGTCAATACCCACTGTATCCTGTCCATCACCTAGGGACAATGATGACAAAGGCTGTACTGGCAGGATGACTGTGTGCAATGATGGGGTTGACAGCTGTGTACTGTCAATTGGCTGACCAATGGCGGACCCTGACACACCTTCCTGTGCCATTACACAGATATCATCATTACCAGTACCTGTGGCACCAGATTCAGGTTCACTGCTGCAGGACACCAGAGCAGCACCAGAACCTGTGGGAGAAAGACAGGAAACACAGTTTACAGTGTCCACACAATGTTACCAGTGATGCACTTATGCACACATGCACACATGCACATGTGGACACATGCACACATGCACACATGCACACATGGACACAGGCACACATGCACACATGCACACAGGCACATATGCACACATTCACACATGCACACGTGCACACGTGGACACGTGGACACATGCACACATGCACACATGGACACATGCACACATGTACACGTGGACACAGGCACACATGCACACATGCACACGTGGACACAGGCACACATGCACACATGCACACGTGGACACAGGCACACATGCACACATGCACACCCCGCAGTATACACACAGAGCACTAATGAGTTACACTAGTATTACTGGCACTATCAGGACTATTACAGGTATTGTTAAACACACTCACCAGCATGGATGGCCTGCCTTGCTGTAACACCGGCGGGACCTGCAGAAATGAGGAGATTAATGTCAGTGGGCACAACTGTGCCATTGATACTGCATATGATACAGTGCAGTAGTACACCAGTTGTTTTTCACACGTCAGCTGCTGATATTGCCAATATCACACCTGCACAATTACATACTATGTTGACAGCTACATACCACGGATACACCTTACACATGCATAAACTAACAGTGTACAGAACAGTCAAGTGTACATATGGCATATTACCTGCATGCTCCATGTCATGCTACTGTGTGGATCCAGCCTCCATCATGATGCAGGTGTATTGCTGTTGCTGTTCTGGGGCTGGAGCCACAACACTTAGGAGTAGCCCCTCCAGTCTGGTGAGGGGGGGGATGTGTGGCCACCCCACCTCCTGTGGCAACCTGTTGCCTGTGGATATCCGACGCACGCTGACGGACATTTCTGATTAAATCACTGCAGTGATGTCGTACCTGCTCATATGTCCTATTATGTGTGCCAATGTCATTTACCCTACGAACAAGGTCTTGCCACAGTGCAGCCCTCTCCTGCTGATTCTGGCTGGTGCGGGAAAACAGTATGTCATAATCCTGCACCAGGCTCTAGTGTATCTCCTCATCTTCCGCTGCAGAGTAGGCGGGATTACGCTGATGCGTCATCTCCCTGGAAGAGAACAAAAACAGGATATCAGCAGACTATGTCAGCAATATATGGCACACATACTATACATGATACTCAAGTGTAGTGATATACTACTACTCCCATATGTTGCATGTGTGTGTCTCGTGGTGGATACACAAGTACATGGCCAGATATCAGTGCTCAGCCAACACCTGTGCAACAATACCTGCCACATTCCATACAACATAGTAGCATGCCCCATCGGTCAGCACACTGCAACAGGTCCAATGCACAACCTCACTCTGGGGGTTCATACCAAGGTACTGTATGTGGAACGCCATCCACTAGTGTGATCTGGACACAAGTTACTCGGCCTGGATATACATATCCCACCACCACCACCAGCACAGTAGACTACTTTGATATGTATGTGATTAGACAGTTATTCACTTGTTAGGACTGCGATGGTATCCATGTAGCCCACTTTACCAGTGGAAGCCACAACCCACACTGCTGACCCCTTTGCAAATGCTTACCACGGACATCCCACAGATTGCATGGAACTTGCACACAAATATCTAACCCAGACCCTATGCACAAAGGTTAGGCATCCTGTCCGGTGGACCCCAGCCAGAGGCAGATTGTATAACAATAGCAGGAGGCTACTGCAGGACAGAGCAGATTCACATTAAGGGAAGGCATCTGTGGTCAGCACTGGTAATACACTACGGTCTCTCATAACAATGGCCATGGCCTACTCTGGGAGGGAAATGGCCACAAACACTATAGATAACCACAAGGCCTTCTTCAGTTATGTTACACATATGGACCAAACGCCTCAGATATGCTCTGAGTTAATACAAACCTACTTAACATTCACCGAACACACAGATATTGGCAACATTCTTGCAGACAGGTTTGGTGCACGTATCCCCCCTCATTTTCCCCCAGAAGTAGAAATAGTTATCACAGCAGAATGTAACCTCCCTATCATCTCACATGTCCAGGTGAGGGCCGCCCTCAGCGAAGCAGAACACACAGCATCACTGTGACCTGATGGTATCCCTGGATGTGTGCTACGTGCACTCCAAGAGGACATACAACTGCATATAAGACTGATATTTAACCTTGGCCGTACTACAGGATATGTACCTGAACACTGGCATACAGCAACAGTGGTCCCACACCACTAAGGAGGCACCTCTACTGACCCTGGGAACTACCGCATCATAAGCATAACTGGCCTGGTCTGCTAAGCTATGGAATTATTCAGTATGGGACGCATATACAGCGATATTGGGTACCTGCAGATACTTGATCCCACCCAGTTTGCCTTTGTGATGGGCTGATCCTGCCTTTTGAACCTAGTTGACCTTTCAAAACAGACAACTGCTGCCAGGATCATGGCCTAACACTGACTGACATGTAATGTATAGTCATCAACTTTTGGTGGAACTATGTACACACAACATATCACATGGACATACCTATAGATACAGACCTATGACACATTTGGAGGGTTCACAGTATGCAGACTATTAACCTGCTACTTTACATTACCTGTGTTTGTCGCAGCTGGTTGCGTTACCACTACTTCTGCTTCCTGCTGCTGCTGGCATGCCTTGCTACTGTCACTGCTGACAGCTTAGACTCAGTGTGTAGCGTGTTTTTTTTTTTCTCTCACTCTCAGTCTCTGTCTGTCTCTCTCCCTCTGTCTGCCTCCAGACAGTGCAATGAACATATTGCATATGTGGAGTGTTAGTACAGGATGCTTTTGTAGGTATCTGCATAGGTCCATGTGATGGCCTCTGCACCAATTGTAAGCCAGCATTTGCTAATTGCATGCAGCCAGTTGTGTACTGATTGCAGTTCTCACTGTGATTTCAGGACAGTGCTATAAAAGGGTATGTGAGATAGGCGTTTCCCTTTCAGATTGTAAGGGCGGGGACCATGCTGGTATGCTGTGGACACTGTTCTGTGAGTGTAAAGGTTAGTATCTCTCTCATGATTCAGGCTGTGTTGTAGATTCACATTTCTCCATTCCTCTCTCCTGTTCCCTGTAGTAAGTGTGTATGCACAATGACACCTACAACTATATATATATATATATATATATATATATATATATATATATATATATGTATATATATGTAAATATACATACATTTATATATGTACATTAACTGACATTATTACCTACTAGCTACCAACTAGCATGGCTGTTTCTGTTCACACACTACTATTATGGAAATCCACTAGTTTTGACAGTAAGTCTAAATGACATGCTTTGTGTACTACACATCCTATATTCCCTTTACATTCATTCCTACTATTACATGATATGTTTATTTTAGCACAATGTTCTTGTATAAGAGTCATGGCTTAGTGGTAGGTCATGCAGACTACTGTTTCCAAGGTCCTGGGTTCTGGACTGTCAGTGGGATTTTATTTTGCTTTTGAACTGACTACAGGACCTGTCAATCAGAGTGACTAAAGCACTTTTAAGCAGTTGTAACCGGGTCAGCGCTGGTTTGCACGGAGCTCACGCATGTGCACTGGCGTTTAGCTCCTCGCACACACGCGCACACCCGCTTACAACCGCTTAACAGTGCTTACTCTGTCGCACACCTGTGCTATTTTCTTTGAAAGAAATGAAAATGGGGAGACAGGAAAGTGGTGAAAAAGGGGTCACAAAGAGGGTAAGACAGTAGAGAAACAAGCTTGGGATTTGCCGGAGGGATGTAGGTAAGGCCCATAGCTGCCCATTTCTTCATCAGCAACAGCTGTGCATATGTATCTAATTTGGTGTGACATTTGAAACCTTCCACCCCTGAGAGAGGTGTCAGGACAACAATAATACTTGTTGTACAGCCAATTGTAATTGATAGTTTCCATGTCCAGCAGACATGTGTGCGGAATGGGCAGCTATGTATGGGGCGCAATTTTTTTGTGGGTACAGAGTGCCCTTTTTTTTTTTTTCAGGTGAGAGTGGTATGTCAGGTGAAGGAAGTCGGTATAGCTGGGGAGGTAGGTTGGGTAGGTCAACAGACAAGACAAACAAGATGCATACAGGGGCAATGTATGACACGTGTGGGGGGGTTATACAGTTGACGAGGACGGAGGTTTGGATATCCAGAGCCCATGAGCCCACAGATGGCAACAGTGGAACTGATATCCCCACCCATGGGCAGTTGCCACTGTTCCTTCACTGCCCAGGATGGGGCTGTGCTGGGGGCTGTGTAGGCCGGGCAACAGGCATGCCCGTAAGTTGTGCCACCTGTGCCTCAAACTGGCGTAGGGGCCCAAGAACAGAGTCCCGGATCTCCCTACGCACCACAGTCCGGACGCTACGGAGGGTGAGTGGTGGTTCTCCTCCGGCCACACTTGCAGAGGGGGGACGAGCCCCATCCCCTGCAGCGCTTTCACCTGCAGGTGGCACAGGGCCACCAGAGGAGGGTCCAGACTGGGCACTAGTGCCAGGTGCACTCGCCAGCTGAGGTGGGAGAGGTGGGTCCACTGGAACCCGCCTTCCCTGCTGTCCTATGTTTTGCATTATGTCATGACAGTTTGGGTTAGTAACATATAATACCATTCACAATTAGTTGTAACAGCATGCATTAGTATTCCCATTTACCAAATACCCAGATATTCACACCATTGAACAGCGAGCATAACACATGCATAATTTGAACAGCAATACACAGTCCAACAACATGCAGGGTTGATTGATGGCAACAGGCCATCAGGTTTGGATGTATGAATAGGGCAGATGCATCAACGGACATGCACTTATTTATGACCCAACAGGACAAATGTCCAGGGGTGTTAATTGTGATTGCACATACCATTTTCACGTGGAATGGGTTATATGTGGTTATAGGGTGGGGTGAAGAAAATAATATTAACACCTTCGAATACCAATACATATTCTGTACATTTCTAATAGCTGCACATGTATACACACTACTGTTCTAACTACAGTTTCCTATATGATAACTACTTCAATTTGGTGATAGGACTGTTACTGCTACATCAATATACATTTTATTGTTCTTCATACACATTCATATCTGGCTTTTTTCAGCTACATCATCCTGCTACATTTGCTTTATATAGCTATAGACAACTGTGGATGTTTGGTATGTCAGACAATCATACTATCTGCATATTGCAGACTGAGAGCAACGTATCCAGATTTTGGGATACACATTCCAGCTGCAGCAACACTTTGAACAGATTTCGCTCTTTGGTTTTGCTTCTCATATGCATTTCATTCTGTACTGACTGCAGTATACTTTATTCAGGGGTTATTACTAATTTATTTTTGGATTCATAACACTTTCTCACACTCTCTCACTTGTTTTCATTTTGCTATTCAGGATGGTACTTACTTCTAGGCTTTATTGACATGTTTTACCTGTAGTTATTACAATCCTTTCCAGCAGTCTCACTTATGTCATTTTTCAGTATTTCAACAGGGGTATATTTCACACATGTGATTTGCTCATCTTCTCCAGCTGTACTTTTCAGCCTGCTGCAGGTTGTGTACTATTATATTACAGGTGGGGCATCTTTATTTCAGACTTTATTTCAGACATTTTCATTTTTCTGTTTGGATTACAGACTGCAACACACTTTTGTAATCAAGCAATACTTGCAAACACTCTTACACTTGTTACTTGCACATTCTATTACTTAGTGACTACACTGCACTCTTTTGCTAACTGTCATACTTTTATATTTCTTTACAGTTACTGGGAGATGATTACTGACCTGCCTGGTGGTGCAACTGCACCAGCCTATCGCCATAGGCTCTGCAGTTTGCAGAACGGACACCTGCAGCTGTACTATAAATGAAGTAATATTGGAATACACATTTCCATAATATCAGCTATTTTAATTTCTTACATACATAATTACATGTAACTTACTCAGTAGTGGGGCATTGGGCATTTGCCGGGCCTCCTGGATCCAAAGGTTCAATTGGTCCTGCTTGCGTCTCTTCAGGTCCGCATGGTGGTGACGAACCTGCTCACCAGTCCATGGAATCCCTGTGGCACTGGTGAGATCATGAGCCAACCGGTCCCATGCCTCAGCCCTATATGCTCCCCACAGGACCTGGCCCTGCATGAGTTGGGCCTCATGATTGTGGACTAGGAGCCAGACCATGTATCTGGACTCCTCAATGCCCCACCTCTGTGCTCGAAAGCAACTACCCTCACCTACTCCTGTCATTCTGGCTGCAAGTCAGTTCTACAATCGTTTATGCTGTGTATTCCTGCCTATGGGGCTTATATAGGCCGTTTTTCCTGCACATATCTGTGATTGGCCATTTTGGAATTGTATCAACTTCACAAAACCTGCTTTGTCATGCTCCACTTTGTATTCATTCATATATATTTGCTATTACTGCATTTATAGGTACTGCTGTCATGGCTTAGTGGTTCAGTACCTTGACTATGGTGTATAGTATCCTGGGTTTGAACCTGGCCAGTGCTTTTTATTTTTTATGACTGTCTAGACAGGCTGAGGGGTGTGTCTGTGTAAAGGCAGTTTTGATACGGCTTGCTTAACGTTGCCCGTCGGTTAGCTTATTTGCGCGGTGCGCAGCTCCGCGCAAACGGGGTACACGGGTTTATGCCTCATTTGGCTATCAGCACACATATTACGCTCAGCTCAGCTAGGGGCACACAGTTTCAGTGTGTTAAACCACTGCTCACCTACGGGCACTCATTTTGCACCTGTTAAACCACTTCTCACCTACGGGCACTCATTTTGCACCTGTTAAACCACTGCTCACCTACGGGCAGATGCACTCACCTTGTTAAACTGTAGCTCAGCTATAGGCACATTTGGCATTTTTTATTATTTTTTTATCTCACATTTCTTCAAAATAAATGGACTATTTCATTACATTTTACATGAACTATGATTTTATATGTGTACATGTTTGTCAGGGACTTGTTTCATGCTTATTTTACTAAAATAAAAATTGGTGTTGTGGGGGTTCGAACCATGAATGCCTGCTCTTCAGCCGACATCTCTACCACTACGCTATTGCTTTTTGGCTTACTTTGCATATTTGGTTCTTATATCCTTTTCCACTGACTGCTAACTGTGGCTAAGCTACGGGCACGCCCGCGCAAACGAGCGCACTCACGGGCAAAAATCTTTACGATTTAAAAAAAAAGATATAACATGTTCATTTATATATTTTATGTTCATAGTCTGTGGGGGCATGTGTTGTGTTCTGTTTATTCACATTTCCATGGCCTCTGTCATGGGTGTTTACTTTGGGCAATTTTACTCTTCTGGGGGCGTGTCCGCTTGCAGGGCTCGGCCTACGGACATGCCCCCTACTGTCTTCCACGGACCGTGTTAGCCTTCAGTGTGATTCAGCATGCCCTCATGCATATGCATGACATGCTGACATCACACCGTTTAACTGCAGCTTCCGTGTAAGCCATGTATCTCTTACACGGAGGCTTTGTGAATCCTGCCCAGTGTGTGAGCCAGTTCTTTGTGGCAGTGCTTTTACTAAAACAGATTTTTAACTGAAGCATCTTGTAAACATGTGGAAAGAGGAAAACGTATGCAGTGAATACCTGTCTCAAAACAAAAAAGATATATCCTAAACTTTTCTTGAGTTTAAGTCTCTATTGATGATAATAGGTTTGGCTTTAATCTTGTTTATCCTACAACCTAATATCTGACTAACTTCCAACAATGCATCAAATAAACTTGACAAATCACTTTCAAGGTCAATTCATTGCTGTCTTACCACTCATTGTCCAAACATCATAGCCAAATAGCTATTTTATAGCCAATTGGCTAGTAGCTCAGTATATAAAGTAGATACAATAGGGGAGATGGGAAAACCCCTAACATGCACCTCTGTTAAACCTTAAATTCGGAAACACAACAAAACATGGCTCTATCTTGGCTGCAGCATGTCTTATATATACCTTTTAATAGCTGTGTTAACGTAGGAGGAAAACCAAGCCTTTCCAGTACTTTAAACATATATAGCCTGCTGATCCTGTCAAAAGCCTTTCCTGCATTGAAGTCGACATCATCAGGAATCTCCCCTTCTTTCAGGCATGATCTATAAGTAACTGGGTTCTAATAATAATATCAAAGATCTATCTTTAACAAAGCCTGACCAGTCTTGCTTTACCAACTGTGGTAACAAGAGGGCTATCCAAATAAAAACTAAGGTCTAAACAGTTTATAATCAGTGTTTAACATTGATATTAGTCTAAAATATCCAGCTAATTGCAGACCCTTCTATTGGTTCAGTGTAGCAGAAATATTCTCTTGTTTCCAAGACAATAAAATCATCTTGGTTTCTAGTACCTCACTGACCAACTGTGTAAAGAAAATGACATATTTTTCTTTGAAGACTAAATACATTTCTGTCAGTAAGCCACTGCATAATTGGGCCTTGTACTTTTTGGCTAAGATAAGTGTCAGTTGCACCTCTTGGTAAATTGTAAGTGCCATAGTGCCATGGCTCTGTTCATCAGATAATTTTGATAATTCTAGTTTATACAAATATGTGCTTATCTGCCTCTCATATGATTCATCAGAGGATTCATGCACATAGATATCACTGTAGAAATCTTTAACTCTATTTAAACTTTCCTTCGGCAAAGTTAATCCTTCACTTGCTTGATGTTATATGAGTCTAGTAATCATTCTATCTACAGTCTAGTAAAATAACCTTATCACTGAAGATTTCTGTGTCATTAGAGGAAAATCAACATATCTGAGTCAGGAAGTTCTACTAGCATAATCCATTTTTTTTATTCCATTATCAGAATAATATTTTCTGTCAGAGTGACCCAATGCTCCTCCCAGTTTGAAGGCCTATAAAATGGAATCTTCTAATGCTTTCAGCTCATCTTCCAACCCTTTAAATTATTTATCAAAGTTTTCATCATTCTCATGAAAGTATCTACTCAAAAGAGGAGAGTTGGCTCCTTTAAAATTGTCTCACCCAACCCACCAGATTATTTTGACATGCCAAAAGATTCTGCCCCAACTCTATAGTTTGTATAGTCACCAATCTACAAATGAAGAACCCCTAAAGAAGCTCAGATTGAATCTTCTTACTCTAATCAAAGGCGGTTAAATCAATACAAAGGAAAATACCCACTGGGGCATACTCTATAAGAGCGCTGGGGCCTAGTAATTGAGCACTGAACAAATAATCAAGCTCTGGAAAACTATAAACATTATCTATAATTCATGCAACATCTAGAAATGGACTAAAAATTTGAACAAAAATGACAATCTATGAATGTAAGAGTGATCTGTGAGAAGACCATCAGTCATTCTAAAATATTTTCTTTTCTTCTTTAAGGCAACCACTAAGCCTACAAAAATGTATTCATCTAAAATGACTACAGCACTTTATAACCTTAGAAAATAATTTGTGTGGCATTTTTGTCATGACAGCTTTAAAATATTCACTATATATATGAGGAGATAAGGGATTCTGTTTTTTATGGTTGGTATTGAAATTTGCTTCACAAAAAAAAAACATTGAATGCATCACTCTGAATTTGTCAAAACACTGAGTAATCCACAAACTGGTAGGAAGGAGAACAAAAAGAACTGTTTATTCACAGACTAAGCACTTTCATCCTATGTCCATAGGGCATCATCAGAGTGAATTAACACAAAAAACTCTACATTTATACAACTCTAAAATACAACACGCCCACTACTAATTATAAAATGCAGTGCCAATTAATTCTTAAAGAAATATAGTTAAAAACAATCAAACACATTAATAAATGTACTATAATATTACATAACTGGATGACTAACTAAAAATATATATAACCATGCACAAATGAATATAAATATACATAAATATGTGCAAATCCTACTATAAATAAATAAGTTAAGTTAAAAACATTGCCTAACAGAAGTGTACCAAAGAAACATATATGTATTTTAAACCTGCATATGTGACATTACAAAAAAGGGGGGGAGAGTGTTATTATAAAAGAGACATTATTTCCAGTGGTCACCTTAAACCTGCAATGCTTTTAACTTCAATACAGAACTTAATGATATATTATCATTAATACCTGGAGATATAGTGGTGTTTGTCCTCAATTGCCATTCTAACTCCAAATGCTCTAGGTATAGGTTAACATCACCCTCTCTAAAATGGTCAACAATTCTGTCAATAATAAAAAACAAGAATTTATTGAAACCCTCACATTTCACTGAATGATTATAAAGTCCACTTTCCTTCTTACTTTTTTTTAATGTCCCTTACATCTAATATTCTTTCTTTTAATTTTCTAGTGGTTTTACCCACATAGAACACTGAACAGGTCAAACATGTAGCTATATAGACCACCATGCTAGTATTACAATTACAATTGCCTGGACTACATATCGAATGTTGGTACCCCTCTACCATGACATATGGCCCTGTGTTAATAAACTTGCATGCCTTACACATGTTACACTTAGACATCCTAGATACCATCAATTTCTTGTTACATGTTTTTTTAAATAGATTCTTAAGATTGGCACCTCTAGAAAAAGTCTCTCTAGGGGCCAATCCTAACATATTTTTAATGTCAGGACATAAAATCTGGTTCCATGAATTGTTGACCATAGTCCGTATTTGTATAGCTTCATAATTAAAAGGCAATACTAAAGATGTATCATAATCTATCACCTTTAGTTTTGTGAAAGTAGTCCCTGTGTTGGTATGCAAGATAGGTAAGAATTTTTCTTTTCTTTTTCTACGTACTTCGTTCCTAATTTTAATCAGTAACTTGTTTGGGTAACCTCTTTCTTGAAACATACCTATAAGAGTATACATTTCCTGTTCAAAATCACCTTCACTCCTTGTCAATCTTGAAATCCTAACCATTTGGCCCTTTACTACACTCTTTTTCTGATGGTTGGGGTGATAACTGTTGTAATGTAGGAGGGAATTAGAGTATGTTTTCTTTCTATGCACTCTAGAAATTAATTTCTTATCATTTTTATCCCAAATTAGTGTAATGTCAAGAAAATCAATGCTCTCATTACCAACTTTATATGTAAAATTCAAAAATGACGTTGTAGAATTTAAATAATAAATTCTTCAAGCTCACCTACTGAACCTCGCCATAAGAGCAGTATGTCATCAAGGAATCTTAACCATGTAATCACTTTACCATACAAGTTGTGTTCAAAAACACAGTTTTCTTCTCACTTAGCTAATACCAAGTTAGCATATATGGGCACACATTTAGCCCCCATAGCTGCACCCATTGTTTGATGGAAAACTTCACCTTCAAATAATAGGAAATTATTCAATAACACTAGTTCCATCAAATCAACTAAAAGCTGTCTTTTCACATTGTGCATTCCCTCTTTGCCAAACAGGGCATCTCCAAAAAGCACCAAGTCTTGATTGTGCGGTATAGAGGTGAATAAATTTGTGACATCAGCTGTAACAAATAAAAAGTCATCATTAATGGAAGTGTCCCTTAAGATTTCTAAGCAGTGCCATGAATCCTTTAAAATGTGTTTATAATACTGTACACAATTTTTACACCAGAAGTCTACACATGCTGCTATAGGCTCAGTTTGTGAGCCAGTCACAGTGACAATGGGCCTAAATGGGGGGTTGTGTAAATCTTTGTGGATTTTTGGAATTCCAAATATCTTAAGTGTTATTGGGAAATCCACAGTCATATATTTGTACTCTGTATAATCAAGCACATTCTGAGTTAAAAAATCATGTAAGACCCAGTCAATTTTACTATATGCTCTCCTCATCTCATTAATAGAGACCCTCTCATACATTTCAGTGTCATTTAACAACTCATAAATTCTACATACATAATCCTGGTGATCCATCAAAACAACCCCCACCCTTGTCAGGCTTCATAACTCTAACCTGGTTATGCTCTTTAAGTTGTTACAATACATTCCTTTCATCTCTTGTTAAATTGTACTCCTGGTGTTTTCCTGAATTCTTAAGAATACATCTTATTTCATTTTCACAAACAGTCTCAGATGCAGCTACATGTAAATTACTTGGTAGGACAAATGTACTTTTCCTTTTTAGCTGTGTAACATAAGGTACAACTGACTTCTGTTTGTCATGAAAATATAACTTCAGGTTTAATTGTCTAATAAAAAGTTTAAACTTAGTTAATACTTTAGCAACATCTTGCTTAAAACTTGGCACATATGAAAAACCTTTACTAAACAAGGTCATATGCACTTCAATTATGGTGTGCTGCGAAAAATTATACACATTAAAACCATTCTTAGAAATACAGTCACAGACAAATTGGTCAACAGGTGCCACAACATTGTAATGACCTTCATAGTTAGAACTATGTCTATTCAACATAATGTCACTAACATCTAGTTCCTCCATTGGTGTTGTTGGTAGAATGAATTCCTCCCTTTTCCCCCTCCCCCCATTGTCTCTGTTGTCTGTTCTATATTCTCTTGGACCTTCTTGGGAGTGGAGGCTGTTCTAAAAAAATCATTGTTAACAGTCTCACTTGATGGCTCAGTTAAATTCAGTTAAATTCATCTTCAGAACTGTTAGAATATTAGAGCATGTAAAGGACATTAAAAATGTAAGAAGGAAAGTGCACTTTATAATCATTCAGTGAAATGTGAGGGTTTCAATAAATTCTTGTTTCTTATTATTGACAGAATTGTTGACCATTTTAGAAAGGGGGATGTTAACCTATACCTAGAGAATTTGGAGTTAGAATGGCAATTGAGGACACACGCCACTATATCTCCAGGTATTAATGATAATATATCATTAAGTTCTGTATTGAAGTTAAGACCATTGCAGGTTTAAGGTGACCACTAGAAATAATGTCTCTTTTATAATAACATCCCCCCCCTTTTTTTGTAATGTCACATATGCAGGTTTAAAATACATATATGTTTCTTTGGTACACTTCTGTTAGTCAAGTTTTTTAACTTAACTTATTTATTTATAGCAGGATTTGCACGTATTTATGTATATTTATATTCATTTGTGCATGCTTATACATATTTTTTAGTTAATCATCCAGTTATTTAATAGTACAGTACATTTATTAATGAGTTTGATTGTTTTTAACTATATTTCTTTAAAAATTAATTGGCACAGCATTTTATAATTAGTAGTGGGCATGTTGGATTTTAGTGTTTTGTATAAATATAGAGTTTTTTTGCGTTAATTCACTCTGATGATGCCCTATGGACATAGGGTGAAAGTGCTTAGTCTGTGAATAAACAGTTCTTTTGTTCTCCTTCCTACCAGTTTGTGGATTACTCAGCATTATGACACTTTTTTCTTTTTTGTTTTATGTGTACATGCTCCTTTGAGCAAGTTTGCTTTATCACTCTGAATTTATCATATGTATACACAGCAGTCGCACTGACTCATGGATACCCACAGACACAACAGCATGCATGAACAGGCACCCTCCCACCCCCCCCCCCCACACATATATATCATGGTCTTGCATACCCTTCCATTCAGCAAGATATGTGCCATCAACTATCTCTTTCAACTTACCTGTGTCACATTCATAGGTTCATAGGTTCATAGGTAGGTACTAGGCTATCTGCCCGAAGGCATTTATAAGCCTAGCCAGAATATGTTGGCTTTCACCGCCCCCTTAGATTAGTTCCCTGTGCCTCTGTCCAGCAAAGCCACTGAAGTGATCCCCAGGATAAACTTTCTGTTTCCCATCCACTCATCAAGGTTTCTCTTAAAGAGTGGTAGCAAGGAGCTCTGCCTAATGTAGATTGGAATCTTGTTCCAAAGCATGGGAAGTCTCTGGGACAGGAATCTATCCCCCCAGCACGTCCTTTTTATTGTTGTGGTGAGGTTTAGATCCCTAGAGCGTGTGGTTCAAGGGGATAAGGTTTTCTTTAGGTGGAGCATATCCATCAATTCTGGGTTGGACATGGCCTTGTATGTCAGGCAGAGATCACCTCTGAGTAGGCAGTATGCAACTGAGTACAGCTGGAGTTTCTTCAGTCGAGCTGCATAGGGCATCTATTTGAGGCCAGTGATCCTCTTGGTGAGGTACTTCTGCATTTTTTCCAGCTGTTGCAGGTGTCTTGTAAGGTACATCCCAAATAGGGAGTTGTACTCTATGATGGGTCTGATGAATGATGGGTAGACGGGCACAATTACCTCTTTTGATCTGGATGCAAACCCTTTTGTGATTAGGTGGGCCACATAGAGGGATTTTCTAACCACTTTTGGCAATGTGATTATCAAAGGAGAGATTGCTATCTATTTGGGTCCCCAGATCTCTTATTACATTTTCCGTATTTAGGGGACTACCACCTATGTGGTAGTTTGTGGGTACTTTGTTTTTTCCAAAGAGGATGACTTTGCACGTTTTGGCATTTAGCTTCAGGCCATGATTTTGACACCAGGTATTCGTCTCAGTGAGACCCTTTTGGAAGATGTCTGTGTCAGCCTGAGAGTCAATTATAGCCCCTGGTTTGCAGTTGTCTGCGAACTTGGTCAGACATAGTTCTCCTGTGCTTGCCTGTATCTCTGAGAAGTATATGCCAAACAGGAGGGAACTAGGACTGAGCCCTGGGGAACACCACTTGTAACAGGTTTAGAGTCAGACCTAGCTCCTGTAACTCTCACCATGTGGGTTCTGTCCATGAGCCAGTTGGTAACCCATCTTGTGACATAGGGATTTATGTTCAGGCTGGTGAGCTTGTCTATAATACCAGAATGGGGAATGGTATCGAAGGCCTTTGCGAGGTCTAGGTAGCCTGTGTATACCATCTTTCCCTCGTCTATAGCCTTGGTAACTGTCTCAAAGAAGTCCACCAGGTTTAGGAAGCATGATTTGCTGTTAACAAAGCCAAACTAGGTAGGGTCCAGTGCTTGGAGGTTCCCAATGTCTCTGGTAATGAATTCTATGATGATGCGCTCCATAGCCTTGCAGACCAATTTGCAGTTCAGTCATTTTGGAGATCGCATATCATGAACAAACCAGTCTCATAGCATTTCTTTGTCCTGCTCTCATCTCCTGATTTTTTCATATGCCTGATGAATAAGAACCTAAAAGGCTCCAATGCTATTCAAACTAAAGTCCAAATAGGCAAAAGTAACCAATAATCATTTAGCATACAGTGTCATATGGCAAAGCCCACACTGTACTGCCTCCATTCCCGATTATCAGTTAATTTTGTCTATTTTAAGATTGAGCTATGCAAGAGTGAACATGTTCCATCAGTGTCGATGTCTATGCATACCGGTTACCGCTTCAGAATAAATTTGAAAATGCACACTTTTTTATGTGGTGAGTTGGGTGCCAAAGGTGCTCCTCCTAATCCTAGGTTGAAAGTTAGGAAACCAGGCACAATTTTCTCTGCAATATAGAAGCATTATCTTGTACCTACGTGTTTTAATAACAGGCATCTTTGATTCCTAACCACATTGTTGTTGCTTTAAATAAATACCTTCTGGAAGGTGATATCCCCCTCCTACCTTGCAGGACTTTTGGAATTGTAGACCAGTTTCTAGAATGTTGCCCCTCTTCTACAATTGTAGCCTACCTACTCTCACCTACAGCAGACAGTGTATGTTGTTGAATAGTATAATTTTTCATTACTAAAACAAAAAAAAAAAAAACACTCAGAAAATGGCACTATTAATTAAAAAAATAAATAAAATTAACAAACCAGATGCTATAAAAAGTCATTTAATAAATTAAATAATGATAAATACTCTGTGCCAAAATGTAAATTCGACCATATCTCATGGCTTTGCCATATCTGATGTATGCTCTCATCCTGTATGACCTCTGTTTGGTTCCACTCCATCATCAGAAGGAGTTGCTGAGATCTTTGCTAATTACTGATACCAGGATATGATTATACATACATCTGTAGCACATGAGGCCCTCTTACAGCCTTAGCAGCTGTTTTCATTTGAAGAGCAGATTTGCAGCTTATTAGTATAATAATTTAGGGTCATAGTTCACATATCTCTGAAAATTCATTTCAGAATTCAAAATATTTTGGAATTTGTGTAGAATAGTAATAAGACCTGAGACAGATTCTTACAGTGCATGCAGGAGTGAATCTGCAGTCTCTTGTATTTATGCAATAGACATGTGGATTTAACAGTACTGTTCAGGGATGAGGTGCAGGATTCAATTGGAACAAAGTTATCAATACCAGGTGTCTTTGTGGCAAAGATCCCAGCAGTGTGTCTCTAAGGAATGATGTTATGCTATTATAACTGATACTAGCTTGGCATATAACAGTAGTACAATCAATTTAATCAATTTGTTTGGAGCCTTGTCCAGTACAAAGTCCATAACTGGATGGATCTTCACCTACACAAAGTGTCATTACAACAGTAACATAAAACCTAAGCTAAACTAATACAGCATTTATCTAATGGCTCTTTGTTGCAGACTGGGGCACAAACTGAGCAAAAAAATGGACAGGAAAAAATATATTTCATACAGAGGTCATCAGAGAAATTATTATGTTGACACATAACAGAGGTGCAAGAAAGAGAGAGAGAGAGAGTCTATTAACATGACACCAGACACCTCTGCTAGCTGTTTCCTTAGTACATAGTACCTGGCACAGGGTGTAACAGTAGTCCATATGATAAGGCTCTGAGCTCTGATGTGCTTCATTTTGTAGTCATGGGTTTGGTCCCCTCAGTCTTCACTTGCACACTATGTAAAACTGAGTAAGCCATGTTACCAGAATTGTTTTCCAGGGACAGCCCTGACAAGGAGTAATCTTATGTGGTTAATAACGATTACAATAAAATAAACGTGCTGTCATAATTTTCCTTTATACATTTGGTCACACATAAGTTTATAACAATTATGATTTTCCACATTTTCCCTCAGAATTTTTGCCAGTCCCACATCCAGGAATTCTGTAAACTTGTATGGATGATTCTTAATAATTTGTCTATGAAATTCCCAATAATTGCTGCTAAACTGTAGTTGCCATAACTTCTAGATCTAATACAGAGACATGTAGGGCATATTCCATAAAGTTCACTGACACAATTCCAGAAGACACACTGTAGGCAGACCAACTTAAATATTCAGCATGGGATAATTAGGGGTTCTGTGCATGCCAGTGTGATTCCAGAATACATTGTGCACACACAACACAACTGAAATGCAACAAACAGCCTTAGCACATGCATTACAGACCCCAATAAAACTGAATATATATATATATATATATATATATATATATATATATATATATATATATATATATATATATATATGTGTGTGTGTGTGTGTGTGTGTGTGTGTGTATATATATAAACAATGCAAACTGCTGTTAATATTCTGCAGCAGGCAGCAGTGATACAAGCCATAAATAATGATGTGGCTGTGCATTCTGGATGGCAGCCAGCTAGAGTCAGAACAAGGCTGGAACTAAGCCAGTTGTCAGACCAGCAAATAATCAACAGATACTATCTAGACAGACAACTGGTGTAGGCTGTCTGTAACATGTGTGCCCCACGTATGTCTGTGGAAACCCTGCAAGGAAACCTCATCCTCCTTGAAACCAAAGTGTGTCTCAGTCTGCATGCACTTCCATCTGGGACATTCCAGAGACACATTTGAGATGCTGTGGGAGTATCACAGAAAGCTGCCAGTTGTATCCTGGCAAAATGTGCAGCAGGGTGAATGAATACATACACTTTCCATCCACACCCATGTACTGGAATAAATGTAATGCACCAGTTCTACAACATCGTAAATTTCTCCCATGTACTTGGTGAACAGATGACTCTGGTTATCTTCTTGACTCGTGGCTAATGACTCCATACCATGAACCATCCAACCCTGCACAAGAAACCTACAAGACAGCACCTGCAACAACCAGAAACACAACAGAGCATGTGTTTGGTGTACTGAATGTCAGGTTTAGATGTTTGGACACATCCAGGAGTGAAGAGTAATACAAACCTGAAAAGGCAACACAGATAAAGACAGTTGATGTGCTGCAAGATACAAAGACACATATCAGGACAATGTGCCTACATCACATGAATATAAAGGACAACTGGCATATATATCTCACTACAGTGTTACAAATATTACTGACTTCACTTGCAGTGTACTGTATGTATGTTCCACGGAATGTACATACCATAACTGTATAATCTATTAACATGGCTAACATACATGAGATATGTGATGCATAAAAACACAACAACACACCTGGCAAACACTGATGGGATGCTTTTGTTGTTCCACTGTGCTGAACTTCAAAAAACATAGGGGAAAAAAGACATATGGATCACATCATTCAGACCATTTCCCAGGTGAACACAGTTAAAACATACAGAATGTGTGGCATACACATACCACTTGCATGTGCACTTGATGACTTCTACAGTGTAGAGGTTGTGATTTGTACTGTGGATCCTGCAATGGGAAAGTAATGAGAAAGACAACACAGTCATGTAATTATCAAAACTAATACTGGCAGCATCATATATAAACACAGTAATATGGGCTGCAAATACACGTGATGGACATTGCAACTGTATACCAGAAGGGCCTGTATTGGCAAATATTGACAAAGATGTCAGTCATTACGTGTGCTAAACATTGTTGAAAGCTCTGACAATGTCACTGTAACATATTTGGTCTTTCTGCACTTGATAATGCATGGCTTACCCTACTACTGGATATACCTGCAGTGTTCAATGTTAGGGAAACAACAATATAACAGTAAACAGCAGTGCCATGAAAATGTGTGGATACTAACAAGGTAGAGTCCACAGCAAAGTATAAAGACACTCACCTGCTGTTCCCTTCTGTAGATCTGAAATAGATGGACCTGTGAATATTAATGCAGTGTACATCACAACTGTAGTTTGCATTGTTCTGTCTGTAACTCAGATCTGCCAATAGATGTAATTATACTTAAGTTCATCATCTTCACTCTGTGTGGAAGTGTGCTCATGGCTCAACTTTGCCGCTGTAAATCAAACACAGGAATACAAGAATTTGCATGCTGAAGTAATATACAGTAAGTGTCAAAATACTCATCCCTGTGGTGAACATAGGTACATACATGTCCATCCTGGAATCCTAGATCAATCCCACCACCAGGGATGTGTCACTCCCCTCTTGCTGTATGCCATGATGCTAAAAAATCGTGATGTCATCAGGCGGGGCCAGTGGTAGTCCACCACTGGTGACATTCCTCGACCTCTCATAATGTGTCACTCTGTTGGCTGCACAATGAATCAGGTCTGAGCATCAATGTCTACAGGCCTCAAGGGATTGACTGTGGCCTCCAACTGCATTGCTCATGTTGGTGAGGTTCATCCAAATTTCATTTCTCCAAACAATATCCCCTGAACACTCTAGGAGTCTCCTTCCATGTTGATGAAGAGCATCAATTATGATGTCATCTTCCTGGGGGGGGGTCACCCCTAGGATGGCTGGTCATCTGGAAAACATTGGTATGCACATGATAAGAATCATGGATGAGCACATTTATGCATCTGATTATGTGAACAGTATATGTCAAAATAAACACTATGTAATCTTGTACAAAACAAAAATCTGTATAACACTGCCTGTGAGAAATACTAACATAACATGTGTAAAGTATCAGCAATGGCTTCATGCAACATCTGTAAAATCAACACAACTTGTAATATCTGTACAGTTTGTGACTGGAATTAGAACCCCTGACATTATATATATGTTGAAGGAAGTTCCAAAGACAACAGCATCATGCCAACACAATCTGCTTGCATTTCACATTAAAATACTACATCACTTAACAATTAAACACTCTGGCATTGTACATGCTGGTGTGAATGACCTGAGATGTACCTCCCTGGACTACATGAAAAGAGACATAGAGGAGCTCTCTGATCATGTAGCCCAGGCCGGTATGACCCTGACCTTGAGTAGCATCTTGCCCTCACCAAAAATTATGCCACAATATAAAGACAAAATGATCAGTTTTAACAATTGGCTAAAGTATTGGTGTCATTTAATGGGGATCCAGTGTCTGTCAGCCTGGGATAACATGCTCGACAAGCCATGTTGCTTCACTAGGGATGGCTTGCACCTGTCACCCCTGGGCTCTTGAATACTGGCTAAGGCTCTTGTCACCCCCATAGTGCTTTTTTTTTAGACAAGGCTCAAAAGACAAACCCACCTCCATAGACAACACAATGAAAAAAAAAACTAAGGGTAATGCTGCTTAATGCCAGAAGTCTAAACCTCAAGATGCATGCACTCGAGGCTCTCCTCAGTATGGAGAATATCGATATCTGTGCAGTTACAGAAACCTGGTTCAAGGCTCCCGAAAGCACCCCAGCACTACCAGGTTATACTTCATACCATGCTTTTCGGCCACAAAACTCGGACCAAACCACAAAAGGAGGGGGAGTATCCATATACATCAAAGATACCCACACCTCCAGGTTAGTAGTACCGCACGAAGCATCGAAGACCATCCATGTGCAATTAACATTGGACAAAACTGCCTTTCAGTTTTTAGCCTGCTACAGACCACCCTCCCAAACTCAGGAACCCCACTCGGCTATCCTGAGAACACTGGAGAATATGAAGGTCTCTCCAAACACCATTATATTGGGTGACTTCAACTACCCAAACATTGACTGGGAAAACTACTCAAGCCCCAACATCCTCGCCCAACGGTTCCTAGAATTTATAAACTCAAATGCTATGGAACAACTGGTCACCACCCCCACAAGAGGGGAGAACATATTGGACCTGGTCAACACCAACATGGGGACTCTATGTTCCACACCAGAGGTATACCTCTCATTGGTAAGGTCAGATGATAAATTAATTTCACTGGACATCCATATCCTGTCCCCACCCCCAGCCAAGGAAACCACAGTGAAGAACTTCTCAAAAGCAAACTTCACACTTCTCAAAACCGAGGTGGTATCCTTCAAAGCCCCCATGCCAGTGGAAAATACGGCTCAAACCGCAAAATCCTTTACAAACGCATTCTATGGACACCTACAGGAATCCATGGATTGTGCTATCCCAAATAAAACCAAGACTCACTCCCCCAAAGGCAGGAGACCTGTCTGGTGGACCCCAGCCATAAATAAGCTATACAACAGAAGGAGGAAGCTACTACATGATAGAGCAAAATCCCAAAAAGGGAAGGCATCTCTGATCAGTACTAGCAAGAAACTACGATCCCTCATAAAATCATCTAAGGCTAGCTTCGAGAGAAAAATTGCACAAGACACTAAAAACAATCATAAGGCCTTCTTTAGTTATGTCAGGAACCTGGGTGGCAACTCCCAGATATGCTCTGAGTTAGTGCAAAATGACAAAAAACACACTGAACCCACAGACATTGCCAACGTCCTGGCAGACAGGTTTAGTGCAAAGTTCTCTTCCCCCATCCCCCCTAAAAGAGCAAATGTCTATCCCAACAGAGTGTAGCCTCCCTGACATCACAGATGAATAGGTGAGAGCTGCCCTCACCAAAGCAAAAAAACACAGCATCAATGGGACCGGACGGTGTCCCGGGCTGCGTCTTACACGAGCTTCAAGAAGAACTTAACCCTCACATAAAGTCACTGTTCAATCTCAGCCTTACTACAGGATATGTACCCAAGGAATGGCGTACAGCAACAGTGGTCCTGCTCCACAAAGGTGGTGCCACAACAGACCCTGGAAACTATCGCACTATAAGCCTAACTAGCCTGGTCTGCAAAGCTATGGAGTGTATCATCATAGAACTCATAAACAAAGACATTGGGAACCTCCAGACACTGGATCCTACCCAATTCAGTTTTGTTAAGGGCAGATCTTGCCTCTTGAACCTGGTTGACTTCTTTGAAACAGTTACCAGGGCCATAGACGAAGGGAAGGTAGTCCACACAACCTACCTGGACCTCGCAAAAGCCTTTGACACACAATACCCCACTCGGGCATCATAAATAAGTTCACCAGTTTAAATATCAACCCCTATGTCACAAGATGGGTTGCAAACTGGCTCAGGGATAGAACTCACATGGTCAGAATTGCAGGTGCCATGTCAGACTCTAAACCAGTTAGAAGTGACGTCCCACAAGGCTCAGTCCTGGGACCTCTCTTGTTCGGTATATATTTCTCTGAGGCACAGGCTAACACAGGAGGACTATGGCTGACCAAGTTCGCAGATGACTGCAAACTGGGTGCCATAATCGACTCTCCAGCTGACACAAGCATCCTCCAAAACGGCCTCACAGAGACGGATAACTGGTGCCAGAGCCATGGCCTAAAGCTAAATGCCAAAAAATGCATAGTCATCCCCCTTGGGAAAAACAAAGTGCCCACAAATTACCACATAGGTAATTCATTAAGTACAGAAGAAATAATTAGGGATTTGGGGACCCAAGTAGATAGTAATCTCTCCTTTGACAATCACATTGCCAAAGTGGTCAGAAAGACCTTCTATACAGCCCACCTTATCACAAAAGGTTTCACATCTAGATCAAGAGAGGTCATTGTGCCCCCCTACTCATCACTCATCAGGCCCATAATTGAATACAATGCCCCATTTGGGCTGTAACTTACCCGACACCTGCAGCAACTGGAAAGACCCCAAAAGTACCTCACCAAGAGGATCAAGGGACTCAAACAGATGCCCTATGCAATTCGGCTAAAGAAACTCCAGCTCTACTCAGTTGCCTACTGCCTACTCAGAGGCGATCTGTGCCTGACGTATAAAGCCATGTCCAACCCAGAATTAATGGACATGCTCCACCTCTCCAAATCCCTTAGAGCTACATGCTCTAGGGACTTAAGCCTCAGCACAGAAATAAATAGGACATGCTGGAGGGACAGATTCATATCCCAGAGGCTCCCCTCACTCTGGAGCAAAATCCCAGTCCAAGTTAGGCAGAGCCCCTCACTGACCCTCTTCAAGAGAAATCTTGACGAGTGGATGGGAGATCCTAAGTTTACCCCGGGGATCTCTTCTGTGTCCCTGCTAGACAGAGGCACAGTAAACTAACCTTAAAAGGGCTATCTTCTGTGACCTACTATTCAAACTCACAGTCTACTAATCTAAAAGGGTGGTGAAAGCCAAACACACTCTGGCTAGGCTTATAACTGTATCAACCTATGAACCTATGAACAACTTACAGAATGTAATGGAATACCCTATGATCCATAGGTAGTACGGATCCATAGTAAATTGACACAGTACTGGTAACATCTTTGTTAAGAAGCATCATTAAAGAAACACCCATAAAATAACAGCACATGTTATAACTGTTTTAGGAAACATGATTTAAGAAATATCCTTAATATCAACATCACATACCAGATAACGATACTGTAGTAATCCATAGATTTCTGCAGTTAAATCAGAGTGCAAGGAATTACCAATAAGAATTACGGATAATCTTCAAATATTCCTCCATACACTGTTATCATTTGCAGTGGAAGTCTGCCTATACAATTGCATATGGGACTGAACCAAAATATTTAGAAGAACAACACCTGTATGCATACATTTCCAGAAAACATGACTCTAGGAACTTTTAAGAACTTCTGTTAAAATTAACATTTTGACTAAATATGACTTTAAACATTTACCTTTTGAAATGATTACATTTAACAGATGTACTAATTACCACTACAAAAATTCCATCAGTTGCCAATCCACCTCTCACTCAGACTCACAGAATCAAAGTGCACCTTGTCTGCACACAGCTTTATGTACCATTTGTTCCATACATAATTAATGAGGTTAATTAAAATTCAAGTTTCTTGAATCCCATTCATGCACATCCACTTAAATTGCTGTTATGATCCTAAAGACGCAGGTGTATCGCGTAAACACCCAATAGGTATTGATAAATGGTATGTGTGGCACGTGCCCGTTATCTTCCAATAATCTTAGAACATGACATCAGTGCCACTTTCAAATATTAATTTTGATACACTTGCTGATTAGACCATTGCTAACTGTGATCTAAGTGGTGCCCCAGTGAGCATTTTTGTGTTTTTCTGTTTTTCAAATATCTACTAATTAAAATCATGATGGCAGCTTCAAGGAGGCTGCAACATGTCCATGCATCCAACTGGACCAACAAGGAGATGATGCATATGTTGACCATATGCACCAGATAGAGGCAGAGGATGAGAGCCAGATCCAGGAACTTTGCTATTATTGATGTATGGAACCAGATTGTGAGGGAGCATTGACAGAGGATAGGGATCTACCACACTGGAGTGCAGGCTTGTTCCCATTGTGATAATCTGCATCGGAAGGACACAGCCGAACTTTAAAGGAGGGTTGATAAGGTGCAGGGGCAGCCCTTAGATCCCTACAGTAAGTACTAATATTCTGCATATTCCTTAGTATTCCTATGGATTTTGCAGATATTTATTTGCATCATATATATCATATACATTTTTTATAACCATGTTGTAGCTGCTGTGAGAATTAGCTTGCAGGAATAACTGTGGGCTTTGAACTTACTGCCCTCTTGACTATGGGTTAGATACCTATATTGCTTTTTTATTAAATAATTAAATAATAATGTTAACTAGGTTATTTGAAGACATGCATATGTCTTACAACATGTAACTACATAATTTCACATAGCCACTGTCCTCATGCATCACTGATCCCTATAGCTCCTAGACCACAGATGACTGCTCACTATATAGTTTTCTGTTATAGTCCCACTATTTGACCCATATAATTCATATAGATGGCTTTATTACCATGTTTTAGCTGCTGTGGAAATTAGCTTGTGGGGATAATTCAGTGGATGTTGTACTTACTACCTCTTGACTGTGGGTTTGATTCCTATGTTGGTATTTTATTTAATGATAACCGCAACTATGTCCTTTGAGGATGTACATATGTTTTGCAACATCTAATTACATATGTTCACATAGCCACTGTCCTTGTGCATCACTGGTGCCTATAGCACATAGGCTGCTGATGACTGCACATTTCATAGTTTTCTATTATAGTCCCACTTTATCACCTATTGGACCATTACAAGGTGGAAGACAAGCACATATATAACTAACTTACATCATTCTTCCTATACAAGTACACAGACACATTTATTTAATGAAAAATCAATGCCTGTTCCATTGGTTAAATATATTTTGTTGCATATGTGTTGATAGCTTGTATGTCTTCACTATGAGAGTTGTTAAAACTGTATGCATTTCCCAGATTCTGACGTTCATCACATGATTTCTAAGAAACACCTGCAGTTCCTGTTGTCTACAATGACAACTTAGTTGAATGTTAGCTCGGCCTGTAAAGCAACTGGCCAGCATGTGTACATTTTGCAGTGTGGTGGGCTCCAAACCAAATAGGGAAACCTGTTACCTTGGTTAATGTCACCCATATTTTTTTTAATTCCAAATTGCAATATTTTACATTAAGGTTTATGTTGTGCATGGTAATGACTCACTGATCTAGTCTTTCTTTGAATAACGCTGTAATCAGTAATGGTCTGATAACATCAGTTGTTGAACAACAGTGTTTTGAGATCATCACCTGTTTGTTTATAAGGAGCATGTGCTAAGTGCTAGCTCAGCTTATAAGGACACACGTTAGCATGTCTACATTTTGTGTGCTGTGTGTTCAAATCTTGAAAGGGGACGGACATATCTTAAACTGTTATGCTGATTTCACACACCTATAGCACTGCATTACCAAGGCATTATACACTTACTGATATTAACATACAGTTTGAGCATTCTTGCAAATACCTCAGTTATTTGTCGAATTCCTACGTATGTATCTGTAACCCATAGCATTCGGTTAACATCAGCTATTTAATAGTGGGGGCAGTACATCTTGATAAATCCTGTTATGTCTGAGTAATTTTTAGGTTAATATTGTATACTATGCTATGAAGGACTGTTTTGTCATAAAATACTTAAGTTAATAGTAGAACAGAATCAACCTCTAAGTTTTGAGGGACTATGATGGGCACACTAACAGTTGCAATGAAGGGCAGGGAAGATGTATCTATTTAACTAGTGATGTGCAATTTCACAAGGCATAATGGTCCTCACACATACCTTTCTGAGTTCTGTTTACAGAAACTGAATGCTACATGACACTGTCAGACTGTTTGAGGAATGGATTATCTCAATTACTGTTTATTTTTCTGAGCACAGTGCTGACATGAATGTAATTTAAAAACAGTTTAGCTACGTGAGCAGCACATGTTCACAGTTTGCAGTCCTAAGCCTTGATCATTCTTAATAGACTCTACCCCATCAGGATGACATCATCACATTAACTCTTTTCACTGTCTGGAAAACATGCTTTTATAGTTAAGATGTGTTAGATAGGCAGATAGGTCTCAAGGTTAGAGCTTGGATGTAGTTTGTGTCTACAGGTTTGAACCTCATATGCTCAAAGATGTTAACACCAGAATGTTAGAATGGCAACTGAGAAATGTGCTTACCTAATGTTCTTCAGAATAGCCGTTTACATGTATTGTGAAATGGTTATCTGAGGTTTAATTTAAATTTTTTTTTTAATTTCAGACAATGAGGACCACAGTCAGAACAGAGTGGTGTACATCAAGCAGATGCACATGCTTGAAGAACAGCAGAGGGAGGGAGGTATGTTGAATATTTTACATATATTATGAACTGAGATGCATATTCCACTGGTTTAGCTCTGTATCTTTTAAAATTACATGCTTATTGATTAGAACGCAAGAATACCCAACATGCGAGTGAAATCAGCAAACAGTAGCTGTCATTACAACTGTGTATAAACTTACAGTGTTGATGTATTTTGTGTTTTGTATCCATTTTGTTAGCACACATTTTTTGACAATGCATCCACAACCTACATATCAGTTTCTTGTGTGTATCTGACACATGAGTTATAAGGTGAATGTTTTGCATATAAGTTTTGTGACTATTGCTTAGGATGTATGGGTTGGCACACTTGTATATCTGGCTGTGCTTTTTAATGATTAGTCTGTTGTCCGTAGCCAAGTCTGCGGTTACAATGCTAAGATGATTGTGTGCAGACTGTGTGGCATAGCCTTCATTTCAACATTGTTACTGCACCTGCCTCACACACCATGTACGTGTGTTTCTAAAAACACTTTTATAGCCTAGGTTGACTAATGGGCTGGCATTGGATGTTTAGCTAAGAGCTCAGGGGCAAGGGTTGGTTAGTCAATTCCAGTGTTTCTATTTTACTTTTGTTTTGTGGTACTTGCTTGTTTTAGCCAAGCTACAAGGTGGTGAGCATTCTGCTTCTAACCTGTGCTGATTTCAATGCTTCTGAGGAAATCTACAAAACTAAGTGCCATTTTTTCAATTTATTCTGACTTACACTGCACTTGTATTTGATTAACTGTGCAGTTTGATTAACTTGCATTACATCTGCACTGCATTTCATCACTGTTTTAGTGTTAAACTGTTTAATTACCTGAGTGTGTACTGTTCTGCTGTTATATTTAAGTGTATATCTGCTCTCCTGTGTTAAATCAACCTGAACAGAGTTTAAATATCTTTAGCATAGTCTGGTTACAGGTTTTGCTGCATTCAGATCTGTTTGTGTGATTCCAGTGTTTCCTGCAATGCCATCTTGTGTTGGCAAAGGCCAACCTGCACTTAGTGGGTGTAAGTGAACTGGTTAGAACTGGTCTGGCATAGGGTGGCATGGGAACTCTGGGACAAGGGTTGATGAGTCAATTTCTGTGTTTCTATTTAGTTTCATTTTTGTGATACTTAAGCCCTGCGTTTGCGCAGGTCTGCACTTGTTTGCACATCGCGCACTGCCACTGCATTGTTTTAACCCTTTGTGAGGTAGTTCAGCTGCAGTTTTTCCCTTACCAGCACTCCTGTGTAAGCGAGGCCCTCCCTTGCAGCTACTGCATTGATTTTTATCCAGCCCTACTCACACCTATAGTCTCCTCAGATAGTACCCAATCTACTATCCGTGGCCTCTCTTCCACAGATTCTGACTACCATGGATGTACAATTTCCTATGGTTTCTCCTACTAGTCTGATTGATATGAGCATCCTGAGACAGTGTAGCAACTGCCTCATGTACATGGACAACCCTCTACTACCACCACCAAGGAACACAGTATGTGAGAGATGCAATTACATTAAGAACCTAGAATCCTTACTGTCTCAATCACAAGCCAGCACATCTAGCACTGAGAAGGTTGTTTGCTCAAACAACACAAACACCACACATCTAACACCACCCACACCTGTACAACACACCCCCACATATGTAGAGGTTCTCAACAAAACATACCTAAACAAAAGAGACCTCTGAGGCAAAAACACACATGCACAATACAACCCACAGCACCAAGCACCACACATAATACACATGCCTGTGTCTCACAGCCTCTAAGGCCTAGCCACAAACCCAACATACTAGTCATACGAGATTCTTTTATGAGACACACAGATGTGCCCCCACCAAGCTAGACAAGGAGAAAGTCATGGTAAGTTGATTGTCAGGTGCTAGAATCTGTCATATCACACACACACTCAAGTCTCTCAACAACAGGTACTGTTATGACTCTGTCATTGTCCAAGTTGTATGAATGACTTCTAAGGTACCTCTCTGGACTATATGAAGAGGGACATGATTAAACTCACTGAATATGTGTCTCAGCCAGATATGTCCCTAGCCTTAAGCAGTATCCTACTATCACCCAGAGTGATACCTCAATGCAAACAGAAAATTATTGTTTTTAACAACTGGCTTAGTTTCTGGTGTCGTTCCAAAGAGATCCAGTACCTGACAGCCTGGGAGGACATGATTGACAGACCATGATATTCTGCCAGAAATGGCTTTCATCTGTCTTTCCTGAGCTTTAGGTTTCTGGCAACGGCTCTTGCTTGCCTCATAGTGCCTGTTTTAGGCAAAGTCATGAGGACAAAGTCACCAATGTGAAAAATTCTTCAAAACGAAATTTAAGGGTCATGCTGCTAAACGCTAGGAGTATTAACATGAAACTGCACTCATTGCAAGCATTCCTCACCCTGGAAGATGCTGACGTCTGTGCAGTCACTGAAAACTGGCTCAAAGCTGCAGAGAACACCCCAGCATTACCAGGTTATTCATCCTACCATATTTTCACACCCCAAATGGAGGACTACAAAGCCAAAGGAGGTGGAGTTTCAATATTTATCAAAGACATACACACCTCCAGGCTGCTCATACAGTATGATGCACAGAAGACACTCCAAATGCATTTAACTGTTGACAAAACACCTATACAAATCATAGTTAGCTACAGTCCCTGAACCATGACTCACAACACCCACTCCACCTATCTGGATTTACTTGAATCTGTCAAGATTCAACCCTCTACTCTGATCCTGGGTGACATTAACTACCCAAGCATAGAACAGAAGACCTATTTTAGCACAAAAATGAATGCCCGGAGATTCCTTGACTTTGTCAGTGCCACTGCATTGGATCAGCTGGCTGACACCCCCATGAGAGGTGAAAATATCTGGACTTGGTACTAACCAACATGAGTAGCCACCATAGCACCCCTACAGTGCCATCCTCCTTGGAAAGATCCAAACATAATGTGATCACTTTCAAAGTCATCTCCCTTGAACCCCCCCCCCTTGCCAGGGTCAAACAAAAAAACTTTTCCAAAGCTGACTATAACCTCTTGAAAGCAGGTATAAGCAGCTTCACAGCCACCATCCCTTCAGTTGGAACTAGCACTAATGTCCAAGCCTACACCAAAAAACTATATGAGCACCTACATAGCTGCATGGACTCAGAAATACCTGACAGGACCAAATAATCTTCCTCAAGGAAGAGTAAACCTGTCAAGTGGACAGCAGCAATAAACAAACTCTATAATTAAAGGAAAAAAATTGCTGTCCAGGACCAAGAAGGAGCAGGTTCCAAGTTGAAAGCAATTTCTCCTTTGTGTGAATAAGCAAATAAGGTCACTGGTGAAATTCCCTAAGGCTAACTTCATGTCCAAATTGGCCGCATCTACTAAGGACAATCACAATGCCTTCTTCACATATGTCCATAATCTCAAATGTAACACCCAACTCTGCTCTGAAATGGTGGTCAAGAACACCACATACACAAATGCTATAGATATAGCCAACCTGCTAGTAGACAGGGTCAGTGAAAACTTCACTCTGCCATTCCCCTATCAGTAAACCAGAACATCCCCAGCACCTGACACCTCCCCTCATCACCAAGGAGCAGGTCTTTAATGCCCTCTCAAAGGCAAAAAATACAGCCTCCATGGGACCCGGCAACATTGCTGGCTGCATCTTACATGAACTCAGGCAAGAGCTCTTAGCACCATTAGGCATCCTATTCCTTGAAAGCCTGAGCACTGGCTTTGTCCCAGCAGAATGGAGGGCAGCCACTGTCATCCCTCTGCACTAAAGTGGAGCATACATCGACCCAGGCAATTATAGGCCCATCAGCCTAACTAGGCTGATCTGCAAGGCCATGGAATGCATTATCATGGACCTTATAAACATGGACATTGGCAACCTCCAAATGCTTGACCACACAAAGTTTGGTTTTGTCAAAGGCAGATCATGCCTGTTAAACTTGGTTGACTTCTTTAAAATAGTCACCAAAACCATGGATGAAGGTAAGATGGTGCACACCACCTACCTTAACCTGGTCAAAGCCTTTGACACTATTCCCCACTCAGGAATAATAGATAAACTCTTCCAGCTAGGCATCAGTCCATATGTTACCAGATGGGTAGATAACTGGCTCACTAATAGAACCCATTCAGTCAAAATAATGGAAGCCACCTCTAATAGTAGACCCTAATGAGTGGCATACCCCAAGGAGTGGTCTTGGGGCTTCTTCTGTTTGGGATATACTTTTCTGAGGTGCAAGCCAAAACCAGTGGTCTGTGGCTGACCAAGTTTGCAGATGACTGCAAGCTGGGCACTGTCTTAAATTCCCCTAGTGAAGTTAATGTCCTCCAAGAGGTCCTTACTCAGACTAATGACTGGTGCTAGAAGCATGGCCTCAAACTGAATGCCAATAAATGCACCATTATCCCCTTTGGGGAAAATGATGTCCCCACTAATTGTCACATTAATAGCAATGTACTAAGCACTCAATCACTCGTGTGGGACTTGGGGACCCAGGTTGATAGCAACCTGAGTTTTGACCAACACATTGCCTCCATTGTATGGAAGACTTTCTATATGGCCCACCTCATAAGTAAGGATATTTCATCCAGGAACAAGGATTTCATAACATCCTTGTATTCCAGCCTTATCAGACCCATTTTCGAGTACAATGCCACCTTCAGCATGTACCTTACCAAGCACATGCAACAGCTGGAAAGACCACAGAGGTTCCTGAGCAGGAAAATTCAGGGTCTCAAACACCTATCCTATACAGATAAGCTAAAAGCCCTATCTCTCTCCTCAGTCTCATACAGACTGCTCATAGGTGACCTGTGTCTGGCATACAAGGCCATCTCAGACTCAGCCTTGATAGAGATGCTGCATATCTGTTAGTCAAACTCCACTTGTGCAACCCGCACGTAAGGCCTCAACCTCGTCTGTGAGATTAATAGAACTTGTTGGCAGATAGATTTTTGTCCCAAAGACTCCCCCATCTGTGGACTAGATTACCTCTCCATGTCAAGCAGTGTACCTTACTGACACTCTTTAAGAAGAACCTGGACAACTGGATGGGAAACAGAAAATACACCCCTGGGATTCCACCTGTGTCCCTACTGGACAGGGGAAACACAGGTGCTGACTTTGTGGCAACATGGGCAAAAATCTTGGCTAGGCTTATATGGGCCTCCAGGCTAATAGCCTAGTATCAGCATATGAATCTATGAACCTATGCTTGAGCAGGTACCTATTGGATAGCAGTAGTTCATAGACAGTACACCCTGCAGGTCAACATTGGTTTTGGTTCTGTTTCCAACCCCTTGCTTGTTTTATTTAAAAAAAATGTTATGGCCTAGTTTGAGTGTCACTTGAGCAGGTGCTCATTTAATAGCAGCAGCTCATAATGAGAACACCCTGCAGTTCAACATTGGTATTGTTTCTGTCTCCAATCCTTGTTTTTTTTTTTTTTTAAACACTGCTGTGGCCTAGGTTGACTGTCACTTGAGCGGGTACCCATTTTATGGCATCAGTTTATAATCAGCAAGCATGTTCTAAAATATTTGTTTTGTGAGTCTTCTGATTCCTGATTGTTTCTGAAGAGAATGCATACAGCTGTACACACAAAATACTATTATTAGCAGATATATTACATTCTGATATGCCTGTAGTTGTTTTGATTGAACATATCACATTATCACATGGTTTTTACTATTGCACTCATTATATTGATATGTGTTCAGCCAAATGTCATGCTGCCTGCCTCAGAAGGTTGTCATATGTTGTGTATATTGGCCACAATAGTGTCCAATAACTTTCTTCTCATTAATACAATGACATCTTGTGTCCACTCATATACATCATTGAATACATACAGTAAAATATGTTTGTTAACCATTGATACATTTTTACAAAGCTAATGACGTGTGTGTGCGTGTGTGTGTGTGTGTGTGTGTGTGTGTGTGTGTGTGTGTGTGTGTGTGTGCGTGAGTGCGTGTGTGTGTGTGTCTAAGCATATAGAATTGTTCAAGAAAGAATAATGTTGTCATTTTTAAGAGTATGACATATAGTGCCATGGGTAACTCTGACCATAATGATGTGTCTCAGTCCCTGTATTAATTGTCATCATAATGATTTTGTATCATGCTCTGATTTTCATGGGAGTGTTCTGTGTGATAGACATTTTGTTTTTTTTTTTCTGTTGTGTTTTGCAATTAATCTTTACGGAGAATGGTACCCGAGGACGTTAGCAAAACCAAAGATGATGGCATGCACGTAAAAGGCTGCTGCCCAAATCATCTAAAGAAGACAGTGACAATGATATTGATGATGATGAAGATCCTGGACCACCCTTTCTTGAGACATCATGCCTGCACCCCAGAGGAGGTGTTACCATGACCATAATACACGTAAAAACAACAGAAGCACTCCACGGCTGACATGATAAAATAGTTTATTTGACAAACAAAATAAAACTGGTTAGCGCTTTCACGTTTCACAGAATGTTTCTTCAGACCTCAAAAAAACATACTTCCTGACTTCATTTAAATGTGGATCTCAATATTCATTATTCAATTAATTATATTAATCAAGATGTAGGTAATTGAGAGTAATTTCAAATTAGTATTACAATGTTCATCCATTTTTAACTAAATACTAAAACTTTGAAATCCCATATGAAGGTTAATAATTAACCTTTTAAAATTCTTATACTATTTATAATTTTAATAAAACTGATGAAGGTTAAAAAATATATATGTATATAAATTTGGTCTCATCTAAAAACATTATTAAATAAATCACATATACATATATTATATATATGCAATATATATTATATTGTGCTTTCATATAGAAACACATATATATCAAAGAATATGCTTATGAAACATGCACATACATATACAAATATTGTACATTAATAGCAAAATGGATTAATTAAATGTATATGTTAATAAGTATAAATAAATGTATAAATATATAAATATGTGGGTTTTTTTAAATATATGTATACAACATATATGTGCATATATATGAAAGGATATGTATATATATAAATGTATAAATAAATAAATAAATATCATGAATATATACACAATACAATATAATCATGGTTATTTACTTCTACTGTTAGACAATAAACTGTTACAAGACAAGAAAAAGAAGTTGGAGAGGGATTATAATGATTTTAAAAAAGGACAAATCTTTTCCTGGCCGAAGGAATATACCAGATATGACAACAGTAAAAATAGAAACAATAGTATGAGTATTGATGTAAACCCCAGAAGAGATACGAGACTTGTAGTTACATATGCTGAGGCGACATCACAGAATGCCACACATTCTCCTCAGAAAATTGAAGATCCAGTAACATTACAAAGTAGTGAAACCGACATCATGACGTCATCCAACTATGCGCTGAACGATGGTGAGCTCAGAAATTCAAGACTAGTGCAGGAGACAGCGATCATACATCCGACCAAAGGAAAGGCGAATGCTGACCGAAGGGAGGAATTGAACGAAATGAACACCAAGCGTGATGTGAGAGAAATATCAGATAAACATTGCGAAGAGCTTCGTGAAACAGCGAGCACTGAACAGCGAGACATTGAAAATGGAGCCATCAAGAAAAGAACCAACAACAATGGATGTGTATCATTTTTGGAAGAGAGCTTACTTGAATTAGAGGATGACCATTCTTTTCCATATCCTATAAAACAGGTGGAGCGAAGGGTTTGGCCACCAACAAAGACTACCAAGAAGCGGAAAAATTCAGAGAAAGTTCACGAATTCCAAAAGAAAGTACTGCGCCCGATACAGAGGGACTAGTCATAAATATTTCAAGGTATGTTCTGACTGATGCTGAGAATTCCTTGTTAAACAAAGGTTTATCTTTCATACCATCTAAGTATGCAGATGTAACTGATGTGATAATAGATATTAAATTATTTATAAGAAATTTAAATTTAAAACTCATGTTTGGAAATAATACAAACAATGGTAATAATCTATCTGAAGATAATTTTAAAAAACAATCCACCTTTATACCACAGTCAAATCCTATATTAGAAGCATTTGAAAAAAACATGTGAAAATGAGCTAATTGAATATTATGCTAAAACAAATGAGAAATTGGAGTTTTATAATTTAAGTTATCCTGAGAATGAAGCCATAAAGAAATTACAGACAAATAATGAAATAGTCATCAGACAAGCGGATAAAGGTGGTTCTGTAGTGGTGTTAGACAGATGCATTTATATTGAAAAAATGGAAGAATTATTAAAAATGACTGATACATATGAATGTTTAGACAACATGTCATTAAATAGAGTCATTAGAAACATACAAGAAATGATATATGATTTATTGCTCTGTAATGTAATAAATAATGATTTATATATATATTTTTTAGTTAAAGAGCTACTCATACCGACCTTCAGAGGGTTACCAAAGGTACATAAAGATCTATATAACCCCCCTTTAAGACCTATAGTATCTGGAAAGGGATGGGCAACTGAACCCCTTTCGATTTACTTAGAGAAACAGTTAAAACCAATGGTGAATGAAACTGTATCTATAATAAAGGACACAGAAGATTTTCTCTACAGTTATGCAGACTATATCTATGAAAATAGAAAGATGGTAAATGATATTTTGGTGACATTAGATGTAACCTCTCTATTTACATGCATTCCCAATCAAATAGGCATAGAATATGTTAGACTCCTATTAATACAGAAGAATGTCTCTAGAGATTTAGTGATGAGATACATGATGTTGTTAGAAATAATCTTAGAAAACAATGTATTTACATATAATGGGAAATACTATCTACAAAAGAAGGGTACAGCAATGGGGACACCAGTAGCCAATTCGTATGCAAATTTAGTAATGGCATACTGGGAAGAAACATATGTGCTAGGTGATAACCCATACATTAAAAACATAAAACTTTACAAACGTTTTGTAGATGATGTCTTCCTTATATGGGGTGCCACAGTGGAAGAGTTAGAAGAATTTATCATATATATTAATGGAACGACAGATTTTCTAAAATTTGAACATACTTTCTCATCTGAATATATAGATTTCTTAGATATACATATTACGAAATAAGATATGAAAATAGATACAGATTTATATAGAAAAACATGCTGGAGGAATAATCTATTACATCAGGATAGTATGCATCCAAGGCATATCTATTCGAATATAGTTAGAAATCAGTCGTTGCGGATCTCTAAATTAGTAACTGATGAAATTAAACATGAAGAGCAACAAGATATGTTAAAAAATAATTTCTTAGAAAGAGGTTACAATGAGAGCAATATTGAAAAAATCTTTTTACAGAATAAACAATATAGAAAAGATAAAGGGAAACCCTACCTACACAGATACAGTAGAGATGAAAGGAAAAAAGGTAGTAAAATACAAGACAATGGACAAACCAGGTTGATTATACCCTACACTAATAAAAACAATAAAATAAAAGAAATAATAAATAAAAACTGGCAGATGTTGATGGTGGATGATAGAATAAAAGAAATAGTAGGTGATAGACCAAATGTGACATATAAAAACATGAAATCCCTAAAAAGGTTACTTTGTTATGAAGAAAATAAAAAAGAATTTATGTCTTCAGAAAGGAAAGGCACTTTCGCATGCAAACATTGTAACCAATGTAATTATATGTTAAATAAAAATGAATTTATCCATCCCGACAATGGGAGAAGATTTATTTTTGATAAATATGCAGATTGTAGATCTAGGGATCTCATTTATATAGCTCAATGTCAATGCTGCATGTCATTTTATGTAGGGAAAACAAATAGAACCCTTAGAGAAAGGGTTAGGGAGCACATATATGCCATAAATAAAGAAAATGAGAATAATGCTCTAGCAAAACATGTTATCATGGAAGGAACTAGACATAACTTTAAATTTATGGCATTAGAACTAATAATGAGAACAGATAAATTAGGTAACATCAAAAACTATACAGAAGAGAGAGAAAATAAATGGATCATAAGGTTACAAGCCAATAAAGGACATGGCTTAAATGACAAGATATCTTTAAAACCTTTCCTTCTGGCCAGACCATATAAACATTAATCTTAGCTCCTTTTCAGTTCATATGCAATATACAATTGTTGAATACATATACACACTGATATAATGACTTTTTATTTCCCCATTTTTATAACTGAATATATGAATTTATGTTTTCTTCCCTTTTTTAAACATAATGTTTTTTTCATATGTATTTTTATATGTATTTATATAAGCATAGGTATAATACAAGATGGTAAGTGTATACTATAATACATATTTTTTACAACATAATTTTTATACCACACATTATTTTAGGAAATACATAACATTGTATATCTTTACATATACATATATTTTATTTAATAAACAAGAAGTAAATAACCATGATTATATTGTATTGTGTATATATATTCATGATATTTATTTATTTATACATTTATATATATACATATCCTTTCATATATATGCACATATATGTTGTATACATATATTTAAAAAAAACACATATTTATATATTTATACATTTATTTATACTTATTAACATATACATTTAATTAATCCATTTTGCTATTAATGTACAATATTTGTATATGTGTGTGCATGTTTCATAAGCATATTCTTTGATATATATGTGTTTCTATATGAAAGCACAATATAATATATATTACATATATATAACATATATATATATATATATATATATATATATATATATATATATATATATATATATATATATATATATGTGATTTATTTAATAATGTTTTTAGATGAGACCAAATTTATATACATATATATTTTTTAACCTTCATCAGTTTTATTAAAATTATAAATAGTATAAGAATTTTAAAAGGTTAATTATTAACCTTCATATGGGATTTCAAAGTTTTAGTATTTAGTTAAAAATGGATGAACATTGTAATACTAATTTGAAATTACTCTCAATTACCTACATCTTGATTAATATAATTAATTGAATAATGAATATTGAGATCTACATTTAAATGAAGTCAGGAAGTATGTTTTGTTTGAGGTCTGAAGAAACGTTCTGTGAAACGTGAAAGCGCTAACCAGTTTTATTTTGTTTGTCAAATAAACTATTTTATCATGTCAGCCGTGGAGTGCTTCTGTTGTTTTTACGTGGATTTCGTTGTTGTCTTCTAAGAAGCACCTTATCCAGAACCACTTTCTGTTTTTTCGCAATGACCATAATACAGACAATTTAAGAGAGGAGATCAGGGAGCTCAGGTTTAATGTGTTCCAAACACAGCTGAGGGACATGACGGGGACCTTCTTCAATGAGATGGCATGGGTAATGTCAGATTCATTTAGGATGACAGCTCATGAGATCATTTAGACATTGGATCCACATCGGCCTTGTCCCTCCAGTCAGTATGTATTGTCTTGGTACTCCACTTGTGTTCTGCTGCCAACACGATGACTGACATTTAATTGATTGGACTGTATATGTTCTGGTATATACTGTTGTGCATGCATGCTATGTGTCAGGCTTATGTGTTATTATTGTGTGACATTTACCTTGGCTTCAGTGTGTGCATGACACACATTAACACATTACACCTTTGAGGTACATTGAACTGCCCATGCACTGTGGCAGTTAACTTGTTAATAGCGCTGCAACAGGCAGCCTGTAAACATTTGTCTTACTAGGACAACTGACAGACAACATATGTTGTTAGTCCACCAGTAACAGTGTCATATACCTTGGATGTCTGTTTTGCCATATGAGGTGTGTGTAACATACAGACATGTTATTCCACATGTTTTTTGGATGACAGTTGTCATGATGTCCCACTCTCATGCTGTGGTATTGTGTCATTGTTTGGCAATGCTAATGCCATTTGGGATCAGATACAGGTATATCCTGTCTATGTGCAGTCCTACTTATCTGACTGCATCAAATAGTAAAGCAACATTGATATATACACAATCTTACAAATGATACATTGTATCACAGTAATTGAAAAATAACCACTACAATGGCGAAGCATCCACAAAACACTGTCTTCACAATGAAACACTTTATTCATTAAGCACTTTTGTCCTTGATGGACTTCATCAGAACTAATACAAAATAATACTTGGTGTATTTAAAAACCTGCTCAGTTATCAGTTATCAGGAACCAATCTGTTTTCTATTGCAGAACCTTATTCCTATATGTATTGCACTGGAAAACTGCAAGTCTGTTTTCCTTTTTCTTCTATTTTTATACTGCTGATGATATATTGACAGATAATACCTTGTATTCATGTATTTTGCAAAACTGTCTTTGTCTTTATCTGTGGAGCTTTTCCGCCCTGGCCTATGCTGAAAATGGGTATTCAGCCCAGTCAGTCTATCCCGGTAAATACATGTTAAATAAATAAATTATGTATAACCAATAAAACACTTCCACACATTAAATCCCGTTCATTGATTTGTAACTATTATTGATCCCCACCCCCTACAATCTGTTAACATATTCCCTGCAGTACACTTTTTATACTGACTGTTTCATTCAATCCTGGAAACATTGTAGAGTTCAACTGTCAACACAGTTTCTTTTCCTCTAAAACATTTTTCAAGTGACCACTTCTTCATTCACATTTAATTTTTTCAAATACAAGGAATTTAAACCCTTTAAAATTTTTACAAAAATAAAAGTGCTTCGTCAGTACATTTGTCATGTCTTTCCTATTTATGTCGTAAATGTGCTCACATACTCTTTTCATTCTTTTTGCAGGGCTCTGTTAGTTTTGCCTACATAATGTCTGACAAACTGCAAGGTATACTACCCCTGTCATATTACAGTTATCGTATCCTGTACTTTTAACCCTGTATTTCACATTTTCTAAATAGAATGATTCATGATATATGGGCACTGCAAGCAACTACCACATTTGAAGGTGCTCTGTTTGTTTTCACTTTCAGTGACTATACCCCCCAAGTTACCCCTTTCTAAGATTGCTTTTAAATTTGTTCTTATTTTAAAGATAAGTCTGGGGGTCAGTCCTACGTGTCCCATAAATTCATTGTCACATGTCAGAAATACCCAGTTCTCAAGTACTAGTCAGTGAATGTTATAACCATTGCATGTTCAACATTGAATGTTCAACCATTGCTTGTTAACTCTATTAGTCCCTAGATCTGTTTTACCAGAGTTCCCCAACAGTGGAAATATTCACCATTACATCTCTTTAACACTATGTTATCCAAAATAGGTAAAATAAATTCCTCAGGGTACCCCCTCTCCATGAAAAGTTTTACCAAATAGTTCATTTCATGTAAAAAATAAATCTTCCCTTGATGCCATCCTTGCTACACAGACCATCTGGCCTTTTACCAAACCTCTCTTTTGGTGCAAGGGATACTGGCTGTCGAAATGTAAATATGAGTTTGAGAATGTTTCCATTCTATGTATATAAGAAATTAATTCATGGTTCTCAATATCCTTAATAAGTTGTATGTCTAAATAATTGCTCATCGCATTAAAGATAAGTATATCATCAAAGAATCAAAAATATTTTAAAATTGAGGACATGTAGCCTGAGTTAAAAATAAATTGCTTCTCCCAATGGTACATCACAATATTAGCGGGGGCACAACTAGCCCCCATTGCCTCACTTGTTTTTTGAGCAAAGTATTCTCCTTCAAAGTAAATATAGTTAAAAGATAATACTATCCCTGTCAATTTTACAGGTCTATATCATAAGCATGAAAGATCATATGTGCGACAACATATACATCAACACATAAAATGTGAATGCTGTAAGCAGCAAATGGCCACGTCCTCAAATTTTTTCCTAGCAAAAAAATTCACATGGCCATTCACAAAAAAAAAAAAGTTAGAAACCTGAATCAGGTGGGGGGCTTTGTCCCCCAATACTCCCCAATGTGGGGGGCTGTGCCCCCCACACACCCCCTAACTAAATATACCAACTCTGAGATCACACTACAGTGAAGGAAAGGGCAACACCATGTAGTTGGCCAACTACCTCCTTGCCCTATAACATATTCATCGAATCGCTCAAATGCATTTTAATGAATGTGTCACTCAATATGTGTTTGCTTTTCAGCCATTTCATGCTTATGATATAGACCCATTTCTACAATTTTTTTATGTCAGTCTATTACTCAGAAACCTGCAGTTGATCAAAACTTCTCTGAGCCATTTCAGTCCCACTGTGTGTAGAATCAGTGAGAATAGATTGACTACATCGATGGTCACTAAGATCAAGTTTTCAGATAATAGATCATGCATTAGGGATTCCAAAAAATGCCATGAATTTTAATAAGGTTTTTGTGCACCAAACCAAAAGCTTTAAGTTTATAATCTATAAATTTAACATAAAATAAAAAATGTAATCCAACAAACACAGGGGGCTATAATTCGATGCTTTAATAAAACTGGTAAGTGATTTTGCAGAACAATCCATTTCATCAGACCATAAAACAAGATAAAACATACCACATATAAATCTAAATATCAATTAACATTAGACCAATAAAATTCAACCAATTAACTAATAAAATTAATGAAGACTCCACAAGCCTTCAATACCAGCTTTAAAGACATATTCCCATTCAGCTCTGGGTTCCTATGAGCCTGTAAGGCTATTATCCATTTATGTTCTGCCATTTCCATTTTATTAGCAACATCATCACACCTACCTATACGACCAAGATGCTTGAAAGTTCGCTCCTTGAAAAGATGTGTTGTCTTGCCAATATAAAAACTGGAGCATTTAGTACAGACAGCAAGATATGTTAAATTATTACTGACACAGTCTGCATAAAACCTAAGAACAAATTTCTTACCTGTAACAGGGTGGGTAAAAAACTTATTTGCAGAAATGAAGTTACAGACTTTGCAATGTTTACAGGGATAAGTACCCAATCTATCAGATATAAATCTATCACTCATACTAACTTCAATGGTGCCATAACAGAGCTGTCTTTTCAATGAGAAGTTATTCTTAAATAAAAAATAGGTTTGTTACCCACCTTCCTCCTGATGTTGTCATCAGTCATGGGAATCGGCCAATTTATTCTCACTATATCACACACCATACTGATGTCACTAGAATAAGTAAAGACTACTTTATTAGAATAATTCATAAACTGTTTGGATCTTACAGGAACCCTTCTAAATGAAGAGAAGTATGGACATGCTTCCTGTCTGACACTCAACTTGTTCTTGCATAAGAATTCATCAAGTTCACTTTTTGGGTAATCCCTGTTCATCAGGTCTTTATATAGACCTTGTAAAGCTATATTCAAATATGCACATCTGTATGCAGCCTAGACTGATGACAACATCAGGAAGTAGGTGGGTAATAAACCTGTGTCAGTAACAATTTAGTATATTTTGTTATATGCACTTAATTTCCCATAGATTTATATAATAATATTATTTCATCACTTTATTGTATCATATTTTCTGTCTTTTAGCAATAACCCATGACTAGGTGTGGGTAACAAAGGATTAGCCCTTGGTTGTTGTGGTTTGACTCCTGATCACACAAAGCCAGCCATGGGTTAATCCTGTGATACCCAGATCCAGGAGTGGGTTATTGCTTTTATACAATTACATTATTAAGAAAAATATGACTTACCTTTCTTAAATAATGTCTTTGTATAACGGCAATTTAGTGTTCTTTCACATTCTTCTTTCTTCACTGATGTACTGCACATGTGTACACCCCCATGCTTGTCAGTGCATCAGAGCAGTGTAATACATTACAGGAGTAGACCACCATAGTGGTCTGCATTTCTCTCTATTTTATTATTTATTTATCTATTTAGTAGACATATGGATTCTGTGTTCCTTAGCAATTTAGCAGAAAAACAAAACTATTACAAGGGACAAGGTAAAAAAAATGAGAAAATGAAGAACATTAGGGACTTTCTGCAAAAGTGTGGTCTCTAGAGATGAATGTTGACAGGCAGAATGTTTGATCTTATTGCCAGTAACCATGCCTCTGAACAGTCAAGAGTTTTACAGAATGTCCTTGAATTTTCTTAGTTTTTACCCTGCCCTCATAAAATACAGTTAAGGATTGCATTTATGGACATACTTGAATGGGAAGTCCAGCTGCTGAACAATACTTCGGAGTCCAGACTTCCTTTTATTGGTAAATGTTGATTTATAATAGGCACGTTGATTGGGCTATCCAAGCAGTATAAACATTTTGGAATACTAATACACCTTTCTTTTATAATTCTCTGTATTATCAAATTTTATTTTCCATGCTAGTATTTTTTCTTCATAATTTTTAATGTCTTCATTTACATATTCTTTTTTTATTCTAATCTCCTAGAACTTTTTGTACCTATATTTAAACATTCTCACTATTAATTTCCCATTCTCTTCTTTAATAAACAATTGGATTTAGTAACCCCAATCCTCATTCATTTTCACTCATATACAACACACCTCTTTTCCCTGGGTTTAATCTGGAACCCCCATATGAGATAAAAAAAGAAGTTATGTATTATGTATGCATTCCAAAGACATGCATCTGGAGTGTTTATCCCCAGGCCTCCGCTGAAAACAGGCTCTGTGGAACCTAGTCAGACATTCCTGGTCAACAAATGTTAAATAAATAAATAAATGTACTGACCATAACATTCTATGTGAGTTGCTCATCTCACCTTCATTCTTTACTGATGGGTACAGAGTCAATCCCTCGGCTCCGATACGGCCAATTGCAAAGCTCGAGGTCAAGTCCTTATCCCATGATGCACCTGGAGATATCTCAGATCTTGTTTGCTGTGTATAATAATACCATACGTCATTCTTTCACTCCCAAGAGAAAGGTATAGAAGAATTGAGTAACCAGGATGGATCCAGCATCTCGGTCATCTATCAGCCCAGGAGGGGGTAGGAGGGAGGGACGTAAGAATGAAGGTGAGATGAACAACTCACATGGAACATTATGGTAAGTGCATAACTTCTTTATGTGAAGTTGTTCAATCTCGCCGTTCATTCTTTACTGATGGGTAGCATCCCAAGCACCATCAATCTCGGGTGGCTCACGAGAGTATATTTCTCAGGACTGTGGATCCAAAGGAGGCCCTGTCCCTGGAGGCCTTGTCAATTTTGTAATGAGTGATAAAGGTATGAGGTTTTGACCAAGTCGCTGCTGCACAAATGCTATCAATAGGAAGCCTGGCAGAAAAAACAGATGAAGTAGAAACTGCTCTGGTTGAGTGAGCTTTAATCTTGTGTTGCAAAGGCATATTGGCAGCTGAGTAGGCAAAGGTGATACAATCAGATAACCATTTAGACAGAGTTGTTTTAGCCACTGGTCTACCTTTCCTGGAGTCCGAGAATGAAACAAAAAGTTGGTCTAATTTCCTGAAATGTTTTGTTCTATCCAAATAAAATCTGAGCTGTCTGTGAACATCAAGCTTGTGCAGCACATACTCTAAATTGTTTGAATGGTTGGGGAAGAAGACTGGCAAATCAGCAATCTGGCTAAGATTGGTTTCAGTGAAAACGTTGGGCAAAAATGAGGGGTTTGTTCTAAGACAGACTCTGTCAGCATGGAATATCAAATAAGGAGGCTTGATGGATAAAGCCTGAAGGTCTGACACTCTGTGGGCAGAAGTAATAGCTACCAGAAACATGGTCTTCCATAATAAAAATTTTAGGTCACAAGAGGAAGCTGGTTCAAATGGCAGTAGAATTATCTGGGAAAGCATAAAATTTAGATTCCATGGAGAATATGGAGATTTCACAGGTGGTCTAATATGAAAAGTCCCGTTGAGAAAGGCTTTGGATAACTTGTGAGACATGATATTCAACCCTTCAAATCCAAGATGAAAATTAGAAATAGCAGCCAGTTGAGCATGAACTGTCGCTGCTGTGGATCCTTTGTTAAAAAGCATAGTTAAGAACTCTAAATGGAGGCCATACGAGCATGGTAAAGATCAATATTATTTTTAGAGGCCCATATAGAAAATGTTTTCCATTTGCTAAGATGTAGCTTCCTAGTAGAAGATTTATGAGAAGACAAAAGGATCTGTTTTGTCTCATAGGAGAGGTTATGGAATCTGGATATGATGAGAACTGGAACAGCCAAGCTGTCAGTTTCAGGGACTGCAGAGAGGGATGAAGATCCCCCGACAAGTGCATCAGAAGGTCCGGAACTGGGTCCAGAATCCAAGGATCCTCCAAAAGATGAAGTTGCAGGAAGGAGAACAAAATATGACGAGGTCAATGGGGAGCAATTAAAATGATGGTCCTTCCCAGAGATTTTGCTTTCTGTAGAACCTTGGGTATCAATGGGATTGGTGGAAATGCATAGAGGAGACTTGGAGGCCAATCATGTATGAGTGCATCCCTTGGGCTTCTTACAGATGGGGAATCAGGGCAAAGTAGCTTCTGCATTTTGTGTTCATGTGACTGGCAAAAAGGTCGCAGCAAGGCTAACCCCACCTGTGGAATATCTTGTCTGCTATTTCTTTCTTGGGGGACCACTCGTGTGGCAACAAGATGGCCCTGCTGAGCTTTTTTGCTATCACGTTGGATTTCCCCAGGATGTGCATTGCTAACAGAAAGTGCTAGGTGAAAGCAGCCCACTGCCATACTCTGAGGGCCTCTTGACAAAGGGGGTAATACCTGGTTTCTCCTTGATTGTTCAAATACCAGACCACCGACATGTTGTCTGTCTGAATCGCAATCATACCCAGAGGAAGAAAGCCCTGAAAGTACTGCAATGCTAGAAGTACCGCTCTCATCTCCAGGACATTGATATGCAGATATGTCTCTTGATCGGTCCATGTGCCATGGGCTGTCTTTTCCTGAAAATGCCCCCACCCTATCAAGAAAGCGTCCATGGTCACTGTGGCTGCCGGTGGGAGTAGCACAAATGGGCGTCCTATCATGACATGAAGTGAGGTCAACCACCACTGAAGGTCCTTTTTGCAGGAATTTGTGATCATTATAGTGTGAAACATGGGAAGCTCTTGGTAAGACCATTGAGTGAACAACAGCCATTGTAGTATCCGCAAGTGTATATGAGCTAGTGGTATGGCTAAAATTGCTGCTGCCATCATGCCCAATAATTTCAGAACTTCTGATGCTGGTGCTCTGTGTTTTGATATCAGACTGCTGACATGCTGATGAAGAAGAAGGACTCTTTCTATTGGAAGCCTAAGTGTGGTGGTGGTGGTGTCCAACTCTGCCCCGATAAAAACGATATGCTGCGATGGTGACAAGGCAGATTTTTCTGAGTTGACTGTAATGCCAAGATGATTGCAGAGTAACAGAGTGGACGCCTTGGTCTGAATGAGTTGATGCCTGGTGGTGGCGGTAAGTAGCCAATCGTCTGGGTATGGAAATACATGGAATCCTAGACATCTCAGGTGAGCCGTGACCACTGCCATGCATTTGGTGAACACTCTAGGGGCTGTAGTGAGACTAAAGGGCAGGGCTTGAAACTGATAATGATTGGCTCTCAGCCAGAAGCGTGGGTGATCCCTGGATGGTCTGGCCATTTTTATGTGGTAGTACGCATCCTTGAGATCTATCGAGCACATCCAACTGTCTTTCCCTAAGAGGGGAAGTATAGACTGAAGCGTGACCATCCAAATCTTTCTTTACATATTGGTTCAGTTTGCTGAGGTCCAGTATGGGTCTCCAGTCCCCCGTCTTCTTTGGAACCGAAAAGAATCTTGAGTAAGTTCCGAATCCTGTATGGTCTGCTGGAACTGGTTGGATGACTCTTTTTCTTAGCAACGTCTGGACCTCTATTGTTGCCTATTCCCTGTAACTGGGTGGAACGTCCGGGATTTTTCTTATGATTGGAGGGGGTGTGGCAAATGGAATGAAGTATCCTCTGGAAATGATACTTTGTACCCAGCTGTCTTTTGTTATTTTGAGCCAGGTGTCTGGGTACAAAGATAAGCGACCCTTGACTGCCTCCAGAGCAGGACAGTTGGGCCTCCTCTCAGGAGCGCTGATAGGGCTTTCCAGAGAAGTGATCTCTGTCACCCCGGTGTTGCAAACCCCCTCTGAGACGAGGGTGGCGTCTTCCATTATTGCCCCCTCCTCTGCCTCTGGAGGGGGGGGGGTTCACCACGTGTGTCCTGAAAGGATCCTTGGGCTTTTCAGAACCACATTTTTCCTCCCCTTTGACCTTTAGGGTAGGGTCAGGTAGGGGTGGAAAAATGGACCACGATGGCAGACAGAGTCTATACGTCCTGTTCACACCTGGTTAAGTTTTCCTTCACTTTAAGCCCAAAAAGGGACAAGCCATCAAAGAGAGTGTTCACGAAGGATGACTTGAAGGGCTCCACGAAGGAACACAAGCGCATCCAGGAATGTCTTATAAGAGCAACTCTTGTACCCGCTGCCCTACTCGTTCCATCAGCTGCATAAGAGATGAGGCGCATGGAAGAGTTGATAATAGAATTGAGGGTAGCAAGCTGGGAAGAAACTTTGTCGGAAGCTCCTGCAGCTACTGTACCCTGAAGAGCATCTCCTAGCTCCTTAAGGAGATCTCTTTGTAACCTGGTAAAATGGGTTATATAGTTGAACAAACGAATGAAGAGCTAAGGTCGCTGAACTAAACATGCACTTCCCGTATCTATCCATAATCCTGGAGTCTCTGTTAGGAGAATGGATAGATAAGCAAGTCTCAGATATTTCCTTTTTGGTGGCTGCCGCCACCACCATGGCATCAACCGGAACACCTTTTGTTAAAAATGTTTTGTCAAGGGGGGCAGAAATTAATTTATTAGGCCTACTAGGGGCAGGCTCCATAGTATCCGGAGACTCCCATGCCCTTCATGAGACCAACTGCATCAGCCCAATGAACGGCAGAGACACCCAAGAGGTTGAGAGTTGAGACCTGAAAGCCTTCAGGACAACTGACTCATCCTCAGTAGGGCTTTTGGACTGCCAGTCACCTCTCTGCCTAAGGATCTTGAGTATCTCAGTGAATGAGATATCCTCAGAGGGGGACCATGGGGACCCTTCTGACTCATTTAAGTCAGTATCTGATGTTAGAGACTCCTGTGGGGAGTCTAGATGTTTCCTCTTACACAATCTCTTCCTGGGAACCTCATCATTGGAACTTCTGGTGAGGTCTCGGAAGAGCAGGGGCCATCCAATGGGGCTTCCTGATGCTCTGGGTCTCTACACTTGGTCAGGATGTGCAAGGCAGAAGCAGACACAGGTGCTTTAGATGAGAAGGAAGGCAGACCCGAGGTCAAGGATGTCCTAGGAGAAATGGCTCTCCTCATGGCATTGAAAGCACCTCTGCTCTGATGCAAGGGAGCTGATGGATCAGAAGAAACCGTCGACACCCCTGGCACTGGGATAGTGGGCTCCGAGCCCAAGGTAGGAGCCGAGTTCTTCTGAGCCAAAGCCCCAAGAGGCAAAGTCAGCACCAACAAGTCGGTCTGACTGTCCCCCCTGGACCCGACCAGAGAGTGTTGGCTCCTACAGTCCTCAATCGGCACCAAGGATGTCAGAGTGCATGGAGCTGAAGACACTGGAGCAGGCATCAGCTCCAAGGGTTACACTAACATCAGGTCTGCCTCCTCCGGCTCTGAAGGACCAGCATGGCTCAGAGGAGGAATAGTTAGAGTCAGTGCAAGGGTCTTTGACTCTGAAGTCACTTGGGTCGAAGCCTATAACATTTTTGCTAAGTCCAGTGCCAATAACAGCTTCTGCACCACACAATCTACATCCAAATCTGATAGGCTTCTAGAGGATCGAGAGGAGCGTACCGAAGGTGGTACCGACTGGAGAAGTGGACTCTTAGGCACTTCGGACACTAGCTCCAAGACTGGGGACCGGCTCAGAAAGGTAAAGACTGTCGGCTCCAAAGGCAGTGGAGCTGAAGCCAAAGACATTTTCAATTTCTTTGATTCTGATGTCTTGGAAGACTTTGAGGACTTGCTGGATCCATCTTGGTCACTCAAAGCATCCTCAAATGAAGGCTTCAACAAGCCTCTATTGATGAGTTTCCTCTTCCTTTCCTGGAGGACCCTTAAGGAGAAGGAATGACAAATGGAACAACTGTCTTGCAAATGCAGAGCCCCTAGACAGTAAACACAATTAATGTGGCTGTTTGTAACAGACATCTTTTGGCCACACTTTGGGCATGTTTTGAACCCAGATTTGGGGTGTTTGTCTTGGTCAGGCATTGAGAAAAAAATTACTGTCACACAAACAACTTAGCAGTAATTGACTACAAGAAGCCCTAAAACCAGGCTAAGTCACACACACACACACACACACACACACACACACACACACACACACACACACACACACACACACACACACACACACAGAGCAGAAATGCAATTCAATATATATATATATATATATATATATTTTATATATATATATATTTTATATATATATATATATATATATATATATATATATATATATATATATATATATATATATATATATATATATATATATAAAACAGTAAAAGCCTTTACTGCCACACAATTATCTAACAATATGAGCAGACTATGCAAAAAAAAAAGAGATAGCTGCTAAGATAACACACTCTAAATATAAGCTATGCAAGACAGACAATTACTGTACACACAAGAAAAAATTGTAACAGTAATTATAAATGTAAGCTCTTCCTAAACAAGTGAAGGCTAAGCTACTCAATAGAATAAACTCTGCACACTAAATAATTTTTATATATCAAACAATGTGACAAAAGTCACTTACTAAGCACACTCTAAAGTAGCAAAAACTTTTAAACTAGACCTAAACAAAAGGCTATCACACACTAAGGGAAAGGGACTAAAAAGTATAGATACATACAATAAAGCTATAAGAGATTTGTAAACTATCTAAATACAGCTACTATCTAAATTTTTGACTAAAGAATTAGAGAAAAAACAGTATAGTGGCCCGAGCTAATTTCAGAACCTCCAATCTATTGCAGCGGCAAACTAGATCTGAAGTATCTCCAGATGCATCATTGGCCTCGAGCTATTTGAAGACCTCGAGCTTTGCAATTGGCCATATTGGAGCCAAGGTATCAGCTCCGAACCCATCAGTAAAGAATGAATGGCGAGATTGAACAACTTCACATCACCAGTTGCACAATTTCCTTTACATATTTCTGTGGGATAATATAAACATTTGACATACATGCTTTTTTCCCCATTAATATAGAATTCACCAGATAAACCTTTTTTCCTAAATGCTAATCTGTACGTCCTCCACAGAAGACATATTTAATTTATTTATTTTATCAAAACCTCCCATTGCATAATAACTACATCAATTTTCTTAAATTTCATCCCTAGCAAAAACACCTCATTTATTAAAAAATACATACCCCCAGTTTTTACCATGTCACCCAAGCCCTTACTTTTAGCCTTATTCAAGGTCATTCCCAATTCCCCTTAAATATCCATTCAAACCAACCAACAGTTCTGTCATCCATATTTTGTTCTTAGCAACTACAACTGTCATTGGCATATGTCATAACTTAACACCATCTCCTTTTGCATCACACCTCTACCATCTTTCCTTTTATAAGCTATTTCACTCACTATCACATTCATTACAAATGCCAATAATATTTTACTCATGGGACACCCTTGTCTTGTGCCACACTTTATACATATTTCTTTAATCAGCCACACATTCACTAACACTGTTACTGTGTTATTTTGATATGCTGACATACCCACTGTCTTCTAATTCTGTTACCTCTTCCATATATTCCCATAACATCCCACAGGGCATTACATCCTACTGTATCAGATTCCGTGCTAATATCACCTACAATAAGTTTCACATCTTCCCTTTTACTTATAATATCATCCACAATGTCTCTTGTAACCAGTAGTAATTCTTGACATCCCTTCCCTTTCCAGTATCTGTCTGCCTGGGATGACATGATTGACAGACCTCGATGCTTTGCCAGAGATGGCTTGCATCTGTCACCCTGGGCTTCCAGATACTGGCCAAGGCTCTTTCCACCTCTATAGTGCCTTTTTTAGGTGGTGTTTCAAAGACCAAATTACCACAGCAACAGCTACAAACAAATGCAATCTGAGTGTCATGCTGCTCAATACTAGAAGTTTAACTCAAAATGCACTCACTCAAAGCACTCCTTAAAATGGAGAACATCGACATTTATGCTGTGACAGAAACCTGGTTTAAAGAAGCAGAAAGCCCCCCTGCACTACCAGGCTATAACTCATTCCACACCTTTCGGCCCCAGAACTTGGATCGAAGCTCCAAAGGCGGTAGTGTTTCCATATTCATAAAAGATGCGCACACCTCCAGACTGGTAGCCCAACATAACACATCTGAGATACTTCAGGTGCAGCTAACATTAGGTAAGACAGCAATTCAGGTTGTAGCCTGCTATTGGTCCCCAACCATGTCCCAAGACTCACATTCCATGTTCCTAAACACCCTGGACAATATTAGGGTCTAACCTAACACTGTCATACTTGGCGACTTCAACTACCCCTTCATTAACTGGAAAAACTACTCATAGACCAATACACCTGGCCAACACTTCCTGGAATTCATTAATTCCAATGCCCTGGACCAGCTCATTCTTACTCCCACTAGAGGTACCAACATCCCTGACCTGGTCATTACTTAACATGGGCGACCATTGCTCTACACCAGTAGTCAACTCCTCCCTGGTTGGATCCGACCACAATCTAATCACCTCGGAAATCTACATTCCTCCCACCCCCACAAAGGTAACCACCATGAAAAACTTCTCCAAAGCTATGTTTGGACTCCTAAAATCAGAGGTGGCTAACTTCACAGCACCCATGCAAATGGAGAATAGTTGCATGACCGCTGACTCATACAACAATGCACTGTACAAAAACGTACACAAATGCATGGATCTAGCTATACCCAAAAGAACCAAGATGCTCTCCTCAAAAAAAAAAAAAAAACAGGAAGCCAATCTGGTGGTCCCCTGTCATAAACAAACTCTACAACAGAAGGAGGAAACTGATGCTGAATAAGGTGAAGTCTCAAGACTGGAAAAACTCCCTTATCAGCCTCAACAAAAGGTTGAGATCCCTTATCAAATCCTCTAAAGCTAGCTATAAAAACAAAATTGCAGCAGATAGTAAAGACAACTACAAGGCCTTCTATAGTTATGTAAAGTATCTCCACAGCAATACTGAGATTTGCACTGAGTTGCTGCACAATGGTACCACTTATACCAAGCCATCAGACATTGCCAATATTACTTGCTGACAGATTCAGTGCCAACTTTACCACTTCCCTCCCCAAAGGACCATCACAATACCAGTAGATTGCCAGCCACCCAGTATTACTGCTACACAGGTTAAAAGAGCACTGTCCAAGGCCAAGAATACAGCTTCTACGGGACCTGACAATATCCCTGGCTGTGTTCTACATGAACTACAGAGTAAACTGGCACCTCACCTGTGTGCCCTGTTCAATCACATCCTCACCTCAGGATTTGTCCCTACTGAATTGTGCACTGTTGCAGTCATCCCTCTCCACAAAGCAAGAGCGACTACAGACCCTGGGAACTATCGCCCCATTAGCCTGACAAGTCTAATATGCAAGACTATGGAACACATCATCATGGACCTAATAAACAAGGATATAGGGAATCTCCAAACTCTGGATCCTACACAGTTTGGTTTTGTGAAGGGTAGATCATGCCTGCTCAACTTGTTTGACTTCTTGAGTCAGTCACCAGAGCTGTGGATGAAGGCAAGGTGGTTCATACAGCCTACCTTGATCTGGCCAAGACCTTTGATACCATTCCCCACTCAGGAATCATAGAAAAACTCACTAAGCTGGGCATCAACCCCTACACCACTAGGTGGGTTGCAAACTGGCTCACAGATAGAACCCACAGTGTGAAACTAGCTGACTCCAAGTCAGACTGACAATCAGTCACAAGTGGAGTCCCACAGGGTTTGGTCCTGGGTCCTCTCCTGTTTGGTATCTACTTCTCTGAAGTTCAGGCCAACACAAAGGGACTCTGGCTGACAAAGTTTGCATACAATTGAAAGTTGGGAACTATTATTATCCCCCCAAGTGATGTTGACATCCTACAGAAAGGCCTCACTGAGACCAACTACTGGTGTCAGAACCATGGACTTAAGCTCAATGCCAAAAAAGTGTGTCGTCATCCCCCTTGGGAAAAAAACAGTTTCCTTGAATTACCACATTGATGGTAGTCCATTGAACACAGTAGGCGTTATATGAGATCTGGGAACACAGGTTGACAGCAACCTCTCTTTTGACCACCACATTGCCACTGTGGTCAGAAAGTCCTTCTATGTGGCACATCTCATTACTAAGGGTTTTGCATCCAGGAAGAAAGAGGTCATTGTCTCCCTCTACTCTTCCCTCATTAGGCCAGTCATCGAGTACAATGCCCATTTGGCATGTACCTCACTAGACACCTGCAACAACTGGACAGGCCGCAAAAGTACCTCACAAAGAGGATCCTAGGCCTTAAACACTTGTCTTATATGGACAGACTCAAAAAACTTCAAGTATTCTGTCTCATAACACCTACTTAGAGGTGATCTCTGCTTGACTTACAAAGCCATGTCTGACCCAGCTCTGTTTGAAATGCAGCATCTAAAGAAATCCCAATCCCTCCACACCACATTCTCCAGAAACCTCGACCTCATTACCACAATCAACAAAACATGCTGGAGTGGCAGGTTCATAACCCAGAGACTGCCCATGCTATGGAATAGACTTCCCATACATGTCAAGCAGAGCACCTCACTGGCCCTCTTCAAGAGAAATCTTGATGAGTGGATGGGAAATAGAAAATTCACCCCAGGGATCACTCCAGTGGCTCTACTCAACAGAGGCACTAGGAACTGAGGTCAGGTGGCACGATGCCAGGGTAATCCTATGGGCTAAGTGTGTAAAGGCTCCAGGGCCATTAACCTAGTACACACCTATGAACTTATATTTTGGTCTTCTGGCAACTTCTTGAGGGTTGAAGTAACTGAAAAATGACAGACATTTGAGGTTCAAACTTTATATCCTTCAGAAAATGCATGCTAATGCAAATCCCGTTATTCGAGTAGTTTTCTAAGTTTATAGGAGAAATAACTAAACTTTGTCCCTGAAGAGCTACAAGAAGGTTAAATTCTCTGAATAGCTGTTTGGTGCATATTCATAAGCAATAGAAAGATTTTTTTTCTTTCTGCATCTTGTTATGTTGAGTAAACCCTCTTGTCTTCTAGCACAAGCTGTAACTGCATTGTACTCTTATGGAAGGCTAGTTTTTTTTTCCCTAAACCTGTCCGTGGCCTCCCCCAAGAGGTAACTCCAGAGGAAAAAAAACAAACAATTTTTGTGAAGTGACATTTCATGTCCCAAAATCCAATTTCTGTGTCCAGGGCTTTGGTCAATATGAGCTGACCCATTCCTGCCTGCTACTCGACTGGCATAACTCTTGTACCTCTCCCTTCATCATGCCATTAATGAGTCCACATAGCAGTTCTGCAAACAATTTTCTAGGCTAAAGATGAGCTAATATGGATTCTGTGTATCACCTGGCCACCAGGTACTCAACATCAAATTCCATTTCAGGTCTGTATCCAGGAGTGACTCTGAGTATATTGTTCCAACTGAGTTTCTCATAGTCTGTGAAGGAGACACCCATGATGGTTATTTTGCAGATGATTTTTGTCTTCTTCTTCTTCTCATCCTTAGAGCTGTGACCTACTAAAGTAACAAAGTTCCAGACAGCATAGCTGTAAGGATAACAGGAGCATGCACACACCTCCAGTACAGAAATGTCACAATCCCGGGAAATTATGTTTCACAGTCAGTCTGCCTTATAAGATGGCCAAAAATATTCATAACAAACAGTTGCTTCAGTGGCCTAAAATGAAGAACTTTGTTAATAGTGACTCCCTGTGACAGCATTTTGCCGTGAAGATAAGATGTATGTGCAGTGCGAAACATTGTACTGTATATTACACAATATATGAAGTACTGAAACTAGTACCCATAAAAACAGTACCAATTTATGCAGTTTGTAGCTGTTGTATCAACTACTATGCCATTTGTCTTAACCAGTAATGAAATCTGTGTGGTGAACATGGTTAATAGGGTCATGATATTTAGGGATAGTGATTTAATAGTAAGATATTTGAATTTACAGGCAGATCTTTACTTTAGGATTTGTGTAACAGTTGTCCAAAATAGGGATACATTTTCTCCTAGTTTAAAGTGGGGAGGCAGTAATGACCAGGCTATACTGATTGTTGTGGGAAAGGCTTTGTTTCTTTTGGGGTCCAGGTTGTGATTATTAAACAATCTGTAGCTCCTTCCTGGTTAATATCATACCTTCTACGTGAAGACCCTCCCACCCATAGATAAGATAATACTTGGGTGAATGATCTAAATGTAAGAATGGTAATTAGTCAAAGGAAAACAGGTGTAATCCACCATTAGCAGCTCTCATCTTTGCCTGGTAAATGAACTAAGACGTAATTAATATCTGACAGAAATCCACTGTTAAACAAAGCCCAGTAGTGGCAAACTGATCTAGAGTGGAAACATGAGCTGATCAAGTCTGGGGAGAGGGTTGTGAGCATACAATAAAAAAATACAAAACAACATTGGTTGTGTCATATGTGATCAGAAACTCAGTCTGAAGAATCAAAGGAGGAAAGCAGCATACAAATTAGATTGAGCAAGAATCCTTTCGGACTCAGCAATGAAGGATTTAGTTATTAACATTAGCTTCTGCAAACAAAATTGTCTGGTCTTGGTAAGCTGACATCAATCCCATATGAAGTGCCTTAAATATAGAATTTCACTGTATACCTTTGTCATACTAGTGCATTTCCTCCTTTTTCACAATTTCTCCATTTACCTCTCTTACATTTGAGCTCTATAGAGAGCTATGGATATCTTAGCTCTCTTTTTTTGTGACAGGAAAAATATAATCATATATTGGGAACAAGAGACAAATTAGGACAATGGTAGCAAAATCAATATTCTCAGAAGGGTAAACAAAGAAGTTATGTACTTACCCTAATGTTCCATTTGTTGTCCATTTTCATTCTTCCTCAACCACTGGATTTGGATCTGAACCTCGGATCTGACTTGGCTATTACTATAGCTCATGGCTAACTGAAACTCTCGAGCTCCTCCCTACCCATAATGCACCAACCCCTAACATACCTCAGATCTTGTTTGCTAGATGACATCAATACTAAATATTAGAATAATGTTTCTAACAAAGGAAACCAGTATCTGGAACTCCATACAAGAAACAGTGGTGTCTTAATAACATCTCATTCTTCCAGAAGTCCATGATGACAAAGCATGGGGGTTGGTGAGTGAGAAGTTGAGGAAGAATGAAAATGGACAACACAAATTGAATGTTATTGTAAATACATAGTTTCTTTATCTGATGTTGTCAATTTTCATTCATTCCTTAACTATTGGGACAGACTCCCTAGCTACCTGATATTCTGGGTGGACTCTAAGAAAGAATGTTCCTGAGCATGTTTGAACCAAAGGATACTCTTCCCCTCAATATCAGATCCAATTTGTAATGAGTAATAGAAGTATGAAGATTAGCCCACGTATCAGATTGACATATGTCATCCATGGACTGATTGGATAAAATTGCTGATGAGGTTGCCATAGATCTCGTAGAGTGAGCTCTTAAAGGTTTTGGCAACAAAATGCCCAATTTACTATAGAGAAAGCCTATCCAGTCCATAATTCACCTTGCCAATGTTACCTTTGTCACAGATTTGCACAATTTGTTATCTGCAAAAGATATAAATAATTGATCAGATTTTCTATTATCTTTTGTTCTGTGTAAGTAGAAACACAGCTGGAGTCATCTTTGTTTTCAAATTTTGGGAAGAAAATGGGCAAGTTAATCGATTTATTGATATTGAATTCTGACACCACATTAGAAAGGAAGAAAAGATTGATTCTTAATGTCACCTTATCCTTATGGAAAATCAAGTAAGGAGGTTTAAAGGATAACGCTTGAAGTTCTGAAATTCTTCTGGCAGAGGTAAAAGCCGCTGAAAATAAATTCTTCCAGGTCAAAAATTTAAGATCACATTTTATAGCTGGATCGAAGATAAAATGGATTTAAGCCTGCAAAACTAGATTCAAACCTCATGAAGGAGTGGGATCTTTATAAGGTAGTCTAGGAAAAAGTACCCCTTAGAAAGGCCTTGTGTATCTTAATAGAAGCTAGGGGAAAATTATCATTTCCTATATGAAAGTAAGAGATTGCTGCCAATTGAACTTTTATGGCAGAGGAGCGAGACCCTTCATTAAAAATTTCTGCCAAAAACTCAAGTACACTTGTGTTGGGAATGAAAAGGGATTGATATGTTTTTGATGTGCCCAATAAACAAACCGATTATAATTACTCTTGTAGATTTTCCTAGCGGAAACTTTATGGGAAGAAAAAAGTATACGACAGAGAGGGGATGAGAGCATGGGTTGTCTGGCTATTAGTAGAAGTGGAGAAATCACTCTAAATCATGCCTGTTGGGTGAGACAGTAGGTCTGGAATAGGATCCAGAATCCAAGATAAGTAAAGAAGATGAGGCTAAATGAAGGGGAACCAAATCTGTTGATGCCAATAAGGTGCTCTTCAACCTTGCAGCTTTCTGAAGGAATTTGGGAATCAGTTGGGTTGTGGATAAGCATAGAAAAGACCAAAGGGCCAATCATGGAGCACAGCATCCCTCAGTGATTCCCCTGTTGGAGGATTATGGCAAAGATGTTGCTGCACTTGTTATTTAGGAGAGACAATAAAAGATTGCAGCAAGGCTAGCCCCATTGATGGAAAATTGCCTCTGTCACTTTTTTTTTTGAGACACCAATCATGAGGTAGAAGAATGGGCCTTCTCAATTTGTCTGCTCACTGGACTTCCCTGGAATGTGCATTGCTATCAGAAAGTGGTTGGATGAGGTTGCCCATTGTCACACTCTGAGGGCTTCTCAACACAAGGGATAAGACTTGGTTCCTCCTTGTCTGTTGATGTACCAAACTACTGACATATTGTCCATTTGGATCACAATTGTCCCCAGAGGAAGAGCATCCTGAAAGACTTGCAACACTAAAATCATTGCTTTCATCTGCAGACCATTTATATGCAAATTGGCCTCTTTGGGGGACCAACTGCCTTGAACTGTTTTCCCCAATAAATGTCCCCTCACCCAATCTGTGATGCATCCATGGTCACTATGCCCTTAGGTTGAGGGAGAATGAATGGACGGCCTTGTAAAAGCTGGTCTATCCTTATCCACCAATAAAAGTACTTCCTCCATGTCTGTGTGATCCTTATTTGACCTGACATCCATTGATAAAGACTTGACCATTGGGATGCTAGCATCCACTGAAGAATTCTCATATATCTTGCCAGGGGAACAAGAATTCTGGCTGCTGAAATTGATCCCAAGGCTTGAAGAATTAATTGGGCTAAAATTTTGGTGTTGTGAATAATTTTTGTGACCTGGAATCTTAAAGTTTGTACTCTATTTAGGGAAAGTGAGGATATCACAGATACTGTATCGAAAATGTGCTCCTATGAATTCCAATATTTAAGATTGATGCAATTGAGATTTGTTGTAGTTTATTGTGATTCCCAGAAGGGAGCAAGTTTGGAGTACCTGGTCTCTTGCTATCATGAGTAGATGCCTGGTTGGAGTAGTAATGAGTCAATCATCTAAATATGGAAACACCCAGAATACCTGCAGTTTCAAGTGAGTTGCTACCACAACCATGCATTTGGCAAACACCCTGGGTGCTGTGGTGAGACCAAAGAGCAGAGCTCTGATTTGGAAATGACTGGCTCCCAGCAAAAAGTGTAACAACCTTCTGGACTGCCTGTTCATCTTTATGTGACAGTACGCACCTTGAAGGTCTGTCGAACACATCCAATCATCCTTGCTTAGAAATGGCAAGATTGCCTGAACCACCACCATCCAAAACTTTGAGTGTCGAACTGACTTGGTCACGTTGTCTCCAGCACCCTGTTTTCTTTGGCACTAAAAATAATCTTGAGTAATTTCCGGATGCTTTCTGTTCTGGTGGGATTTCATGCTTGCCTCTTTTTTTCTGGCTGCTTTTGTAGTTCTAGTGCTGCTGCTTTTCTCTGATTGGGTGGAACATCAGGAAACGTTTGTGAGGATGAAGGTGGAAGGGAAAAGAGAATTATATAACCTGTGGAAATAATCCTCTGCACCCAAGTGTATTTTGTGATATCTAACCAGGCTCTCTGGTACAGGGATAAACAACCCCCAATTACCTCCACAGAGGAACAATTGGGCCTCCTTTCAAGATTGCTGGTAGAATCTGTTAGAGAAGGTGTCTATATTAATTCATCAAAGGTTCAGTTCAGTGAATCGTGCTTCATCAAACCACAACCATCAAACTTTTATTTCAGTGAATGTTCATATCCACACAAATTTGCATAGGGAAAGGAAACAGTTGGCCAGCAGCACAAAGTTTCCCTTTTCCCCACTGTAGTGCAATCTCTGAGTTGATAGATATAGTTTGGGGTATGGTGGCGGGCACAGGCCCACACATTGGGCAGTGTGGGGGGTGAAAGTCCCCACTTTGATGAGTTTTACATACTGTGGTGTCTGTTCCAGTGTTGTTTTTGCCAAGTGTTTAGTTTCCTTGTTTAATTTTTTTTTTATGAAAACATTTACTGAAATTAACTGTTATAGTTAGGGTTTGATGAAGAAAGGTTAGCTGAACTGAGCCTTTAATGAATTAATATAGACCCATCAGAGAAGGAATCACTAGACCATTGTTTTGCAGACCACCTCTGCTACGTGGGAAGCATTTCCTATTAGTGTTCCCCTCTGCCTCTGAGGGAACCTTTGCAGTAGCAGACCCTGAAACAGTATTTGACAATTCCTTAATAAAATCTCTTTGTAACCTTGTGAAATGTGCAAGGTGATTCATGACCTAACAGCAAAGGTTGCTGAAGCATAGACATGCTTCCCAAAGCTGTTCAAAGCCTTGGACTCTCTATTTGGGGAATGGACAGTAGAACTTTGTTCCACAAGTTCCTTATTCGTGTCCACCACCATGACCATGGCATCTACTGGTACTCCCTCCCTCCAGTGTTCCTTTCATGTTGGAGATGCCAGAATTCACTCTGGTCTCTTGGGGAAAAGTTTAACCATATCCAGTTCCTTCTATGCCCACTGAGAGATCAAACCAATGAGCTCATCAGTGGGTGGAGTTACCCAGGAGGTAGATGGCCTATATCCAAATGTCTCTAAAAACACTGATCCTTTATGGAAGGATTTTTGGAGGACCAACCATCCCATTGCTTGAGGATCTCCAGAATGTCTCCAAATGAGATGTGTTTGAGTGGTGATCTGGGGATCCTTCCCCTTCATCAAAATCTGTGTCTTCCATAATAGATTTCTGAGGAAAATCTAAGTGCCTCCTTTTGCACTTTTTCCTCCAGGGTACCTCTTCAGTGGGATGTTCTGGGGAAGTGTTGGAATTGAAGGTAATACCCTACTGGGTAGCCTAGAGAGGTTGGACTGGCTGCCCCTGTGAAGTCAAATGTCGAGGCTCTTGGTGCGCATACATATGGGATATAGAAGGAAGATCTGAGAGGGAAAGACCATCTGTCCTGCTAAAGCAGAGAAAACTCTCTCCACTACCTCAAAGGCAGACCATCCCAGGGAGAATGAAGCTGATATAACCGAGAAGCCATGTTTTTGTCCCATTGGCTCCATCTGCCCCAAAGGCAATCCACCTAGGGCATAGGCTGGAGCTAAGCTCTCCACAACCAAGGATGCAAGTAGCAGAGATGGCTCCAAAAACATCAGAATTGACTCCAAAACCTCTGATCTGATTGGGATGCTTCGGCTCCGAGAGCCATTCGGCTTCAAACTTGTCAGAGCTGGGGCACTAAGAGAAACCTTCAGGACCAAAGACATCAGTACTCTATGATCCAAACCAGACAGTTTCTGAAAACTCGGATCTAAGGACTATGAAACAAAGTATCAAAGGAGCCTGTAGTGGAGAGGTAAATCTAGCTAAGGCTTACTGACCCAAGGTGGTCAGAGCTGTGAGAACTCCAATCTTATCTACACCAAGAGAAACTTCCTCATTATTCTATCCACATCGGCTTCAGTGAGGCTCCTGGAAGAATGAGATGAAGCAATAGGTAGTGACTTGGACTGTCATCTCTCAAGGAAGGGAGATGGAACTCTAGAAGTAACTGGGTCAATAGTTGAAGAGTATTGGACCCAAGGAAGAATCTTTGCAGCTGAAGTACTCTGATCTGAAGGCATTCTGGGGGTTGTTGACAACATCATGGAGCCAGACGGCTTCAGATCCGATTTGGATTTTTTGAGAGGAGGCTCCATAGATGATGGAGTTCAGGAACTTTTTTGGAGCATCCTTGGAAGCTATTTTAGGAGGGTGAGCCCCAGATATGGCTTCTGAAAAGGAAGTCGGAAGTAGACCTTTTAATATCAGCTTGTTTTTCCTGTCTGCTATAGTACATGGATTAAAACTTTGGCATATTTCACAATGTTCATTAAGGTGTTCTGGGCCCAAGCAATAAATGCAAAGGTCATGGACATCAGAATAAGGCATCTTATGGCTGTATTTTTTACACTTTTTAAATCCTTTTTCAGACATACTAAAAATGTTTAACTAACAGCGGAAGAATATAGACAGATTTTATTTTAATGGGTAAGAAGGAAGAAAAGGGGAAAAGGATAAACAATTACTAACAATGGTACTAAGGACTACACAAACATGTAAAAAGTAGAGTTAGTCAAAGAAAAAGGACTTTAAGGCATATAAAAAATACCAGCAATGCTAAAAAAAAAATATATATATATTTATATATATATAAATATATATATATATATATATATATATATATATATATATATATATATATATATATAAGCACTTTACTATCTCTAAATACTGAAATCTCGAATTTCAGTATCTCAAGACGAAAGTGCAGTTGAGTGAAACTGCAGTTGACCAAATTTGAACTGTCGAATCCGGGGTTGTGGTGGCGCTCTACATGGGATTTACTGTGATTGTAAGGTGCAGTGTGCTGTGGGTATGGGTTGTCTGCCGTTGTGTGGATATATCTGGAGATTCAAGTAAGTGTTGTTTTTTTAAGGGTTTTGGGTAAAGATTTGAGTGTATGTGAGTGTGTTGGGATGTTTTAGGTGTAGGTCAGGGTAGGTAGGTAAGAGTGTGAGTGTGTAAGCATTGAGAGTGGTGTTGTTTGTACATATGTGATGTGTGTTTGTGCAAGGGGAATGTAGAGTGTGTAGTGGTGGGTTTAGTGTCTTTGTCTTTTCAGTGCGACCTTGGAGTTAGTATTTATAAGTAGCGGGGGTGTGGGGGGTGCATGGTTGCTTGCCCCCCCTGCTTATATCTAGGGTAGGTGTATGTATTTGTGTTGTTGTGTTTGTGTGTGTTTTGTTGGTTTGTTGTAGTGTGGGGAGGAAGGTAGGAAGGTGTATGTATGTTTGTTTGTGTGGTGGAGTGTGTATTTAAAAGTCACGATTTTGAATTTTGTGCTTTTGGGGTTTTGGTATAATGAATGTTTGGCTTTATATATATATATATATATATATATATATATATATATATATATATATATATATATATATATCACATATAATATAAGGAAGAAATTTGAAGGGAAGTTTTAATGAAAAATCCACTTATCGCTTAATATGCTCAATAGCAAAGCTGACCATGTCTATACGCAAAAGCAGCAAAAGAGATCTGAGGTATGTTAGGGGTTGGTGCATTATGGTTAGGAAGAAGCTCTAGAGTTTTGGTTGGCCATGAGCTATAGTAATGGCCAAGTCAGATCTGAGGTTCGGATCTCAACCCAGTGGTTGAGGAATTAATGAAAATTGACAACATCAGGTTGTGGTCTTTCAGCTGATAAATATTCCCAGTTGAGAATGTGGTGCCTGAGGTAGTGAGACAGGGCATCTAGATATTATGACTGATTTAGTCTGGGGTTTCCTGAAACAGCAATAGGAACTTACTAAATTGTACCTGCTGAGTGATTTCAGAAAAATGGCAAAAATAACAAATCCTTATGATCTTTTGAACATACCTCTCAGCTGTCCAGATTTTTGCAGAATGTCCAGATTTATTTCTTCATATTTTTGGTTGGTTTCCTTGTAAAATTGTGGTTTTCTGGCAAATCACTGGTAAATCATTGAGGACTGAAGTCAGAAAATAATTTCTTGCATTCGAATTTCAGAATTCATATCCTTCAGAAAATTCATGCTAATGTAAAACCTGTTTTCTATCAACTTTCTAAGTTTGTAAGAGCAATATTTAAAAAGTGTCCTTAATTTTGGCACTTTGTCCCCCCATTATTTGGGCCTTTGTCCAGATTTCTTATGTAAGAGGTTGAGAGGTACGCTTTCAAGTAAGATATAATGAAGAAGAAAATAACATTCAGTGGTGTTTATTCTGGTTCAGCTTGATTAGTTATGTTAAACCATGAAAATCAAGGAAGTGATTAATTTTTAGAGGAATATCACTAAACCAGACAAGTCTATAATTTGCAAAAGAAAAGCAAATAGTTTTTTGAGGTCCAGTTAACTAAATCATTAAGGGGACTTTACAGTAACTTACAAGAAGAGACTGGAGATTTGCAAGCAGCGCAAAGAAATAGGTTAGATAGATCTGTACCTACATAACCAGACTCCTCAGAAAAAAACAATACTGCGAGTAAGCAAGTCTTATGAGGATCATCTCAAAACTTTATCCCTGTACTCGGTTTCCTAGAGAATGCTGTGTGGTGACCTTTGCCTAGCCTCCAAGGCATACTCTGATCCCACGCAGATTAAACTTCAGCTGAAAAATAAATAGGACATGTTGGTGGTATAGGTATGGGTCTCAAAGATTATTCCTTCTCTAGAACACGTTTCCCAGCCACTTGATGCAAAGCTCATCTCTAACCATATTCAAAAGTAACTTGAATGAATGGATGACAAACCATACATTTACCCCTGATTTGGCACCTATGTCCCTAACGGACAGCAGCAGCCTGTGAAAGCTTCATGTGTACATGCCTATATTGTAACCATAAAATTCCTTGGGGTATTGTCATGTCAGCAATATTTTGATAAATTCTGGGCAAACTTCACTAGGCTTAAAATAGCCCTTTGCCTGATAGCCTAGTAACCACCTAGGAACCTGTGAATGTATGAATATGTGACCATGTGTATGAACATGTGAAAGTATAATGACTGCAAGCTGGGGGCAATCATTGACTCCCCCAACGATGTAGATATCCTTCAGGAGGGTCTAGATCAGACAAATTATTGGTGCCAGAACCATGGCTAAAACTAAATGCAAACAAATGCATTGACATACCCTTTGGGAAGTCAAATACCACTGCAAATTACAGCATCATTAACACACCCCTAAGAGTAGACTCAGAGGTGAAAAATCTAGGTACACAGATAGTATCCTGAATTTTGACTGCCATGTGTCCACAGTGGTAAGGAAGGTATGGCATCCAGATTCAAGGAAATTATAGTCCCGCTGTACTTAACCCTCATTAGACCAGTAATTGAGATCAATGCGCCATTTGGCATGTACTTGACTAGGCACTTACAGAAGCTGGAGTGACCTCAGAGGTTCCTCACAAAGAAAATATAGGGTATAAACATGTCCTTTTGGCTAGGCTAAACACCCTATCCCCTTACTCTGTCTCCTACTGGCTATTAAGAGGTAACCTATGCCTGACCTACAAGGCACAAATCCACACCTGTTGGAGCTCCTACACATTTGCAAGTCAAACAGCATGAGGGTCACCCAATCTAGGGATCTAAGATTAGTCAGTAACTCAAACAAAACATGCTGGAGAGACAGATATGTGTCTCAGAGAGTGCCCCTTCTTTGGAATAGGTTTCCTATTCACATTAAATGGAGCCCTTTCCTGACCCTCTTCAAATGTAATTTGGATCAATGGATGGGGAATCACAAATTCACACGTGGGTTGCACCTATGTCCTTTATGGACAGGGGCAATCTGTAAGCTGCTCAATGCATAGGCACAAATCCATGCTATCTTCTTGCCCCTAGGGGCCACATATTGGGTACAATTGGGTTATATTGGCTAGGCTTGTAAGGGCTCTTAAGACATTAGCCTAGCAATCTCCTATAAACCTATGAAGCTATGAACCAAGATCTTACTATTAATGAGAATGGCATGAAATAATTTTTATAAAGCATCACTGCAGGATCTAATCCCACAACAGTCAAAATCGAGTGATAATTATTAGCAATAAGGAATGGGAAAGAATCATCAGGGTTCAATCAGGACTCAGTAATGCCAGTGTAAACAGAACTGTATCTGTTATCCATGATTTATTCATCTTCATTAAACGTATTGTTTTTGTTTAGGCTCATGTAATAACAGAATGCATGGCAAAATGTTAACACCTTAGCCAGGATTGGAAGTGCTCTGTTAAATCTAGAAAAATATTTTCTTAAGTTTACAAACCTGCAAGAAGGTACTGAGATCACTAATCCTAGCACACATCGCTCTCTAATACTTTTAGGCAATTTCAATACATAAATTTGTGGAGAATGCACTTAGTTATGGAATTTTGCAAAACTTATAAATTCAGCTGAACAAAATTATTTTTCATTACAGACAGAAAAAAGCAGTTCCAGCTAAATGGGAAATACTGATATAGTCCTACTAGTTACTTATGAATAAAAGTGCCTGCTGTAAATAAATAGCCATGGATGGCTACAGTACCCATGAAAATCCCCATAATTACATCACATACAACATTTCAAATTTTAAGTAATAATTATCCAGTACAGGGTGGCCGTGGCGGTGCAGCATTTAGCTTTGTTGCCTCACAGTAAGAGGTTCTCCAGTTTGATTCTCAGTCAGAGTGCCTTCTGTGCAGAGTCTGCATGTCCGTCCTGCAGTCATGTGGGTTTCTTACGGGTGCTCTGGTTGCCTCCCACATTCCAAAGACATGCAGGTGATTGGACACTAGGCTGGCTGTAGGTGAGAATGAGTGTGTGAGTGAGTGGTGTGAATGAACTACCGTGGCAGGGCTAGCCACCTGGCGGTGAAAACATGGCTCAAGATGATTGTCACTGTGTAAGTGACACCTTGGCCCCATGTGCAAAATGGGAAAAGGGGTTGAGGATGGGTGGAATTATCCAGTACAGCAGGCAGTATGTCTGCAGAGAGGTATTGATAATGCAGCCATAAAAGAAACAATGGATTTTGCAATATAGGGACAAAGATACAGTGATAATTGGATTAAAGAAGTACAAAACGGACAAAAAAGGCAAAGGTGAAAGTTTGTTGACAATATATCTTTAGGATGAGATAAAAACATTGTGAAGGGGGGCTCACACTGGAACATGTTAGGAGCAGTAAGATTGGAGCTCCTCCATACAAGTACATTTTTTAATTAATTTTCCTCAGACGTCAATATGTTATAAGCTAAAAAGTGGTATATCTTGTAATGGTGTGATCGGTAGACCAAGGGTACAAGCCAGAGATTAACAGCATCCAGTCTCCCCATGAGTATTTTACAGCATTATGCAAACTGTGCTTTAGGGCCTGTGACTCTGGGTGAGACACACATTACAATATGGAGCATGCTACAATGGCAGTCAGGGAAGAACTTAAAGCTCTCTGCGAATCCATAGAAGCACTGTTGGTTCTGATGAAATCTACAGTGCGAGATGTGCAGCAAATAATAGTGTTCATAGCAGGACATGAGGCCCAACTAGTGATAAAGACACCCTATCTCATCAGTTCAAGGAGACTGTGGAGGAAAGGGCCATCACAGCTATCTATTCTTTCACCATTCAGAATCTTCAGGTTCACACCAAAATGTTGCAACAGAAGGTGGAGGATGTTGTGGAACAGGGTCCTTAGGAACAATTTAAGAATTTCTGGGCTACCAGAGCAACTTGAAGGAGTGCACTCTATTAAATTCATCAGGAGTCAGTTTGCTCAGTTACTTGTTACTGGGTCCCCACAGGTAGTGGAGCATGCACATTACAGAATTGGGTACCAAGGCAGTTTATTGTCAAATGCTTGCTCCATATAAACAGGGAAGTCATCCTAAATAAAACATGAGGTCTAGGTCCAAAACTACAAATCAGAGGACATGTTGTTAGGATTGCTCTGAGTATAGTACAGCTGTTTACAATATAAGGAAGACAAAGGTTGTGCATTTGAGAAGATGTCATGAGATGGGACATTCAATACAACTACCATTCTTAGCTACACTTATTCTGACCAGAGACAATCAACATGTTACCCTGCAGACTTTGGAAGAGGCTAAAAGTTTTGTTAAAAGAAGCACTCACTATGGCAAACTCATATATATTAAGTGCAGGATGGAATGTAGCTGCAGTCCTCTCATAAGAAGAGAGACAGGCCACTGTCTACTTCCCCAAATAAATCGCCAGCAGTAAAAAATGGAAAGACGTGGGGTATGGTCAGCCATCAGGTGAGACAATAGGGCTGAGGGGAAAGCAAGGATACAGCTGTTTTCACTTGCAATTCCAGTGTCTAATAAATATGGTCTGCTCGCTGAAGCAGAAAATAGTGAGGAAGAGAGGAGAGTAGATGAGCCTTTCATGACACCAGACTTTGCAACAGAGGAAATTGTTCAGAAGGAGTATTCTTGGTATGAAGCAGCTTGGCCACCAATAATACGCAATCAGTCTCTTGTGTGGAAAACACGTGAATGTTTTAAGTATTATTTTGTATTTTGTTGTCATACACTGTACTGCGGTGGTGATGCTGCGGTAGCGTTGTCGCCTCACAGTAAGATGTTGTCCTGTTCGATTCTCAGCTAGAGCATCTTCTGTGTGGAGACATGCATGAATGGGCGTACCTTCGTTGAAGGTTGTGCATCAGGGCTGGCAACTCGGCACATAAAAATCTACTGCCAATCATTAGCGGACCGGAGTTCTGCTGTGGTGACCCCTAACCGGGAAAAGCTGAAAGACACAACAACAACAACACTGTGTTCTTATATTGCAATCCACGATGGATCCCTTATGGTGGGGACATTGACTACAGTGCATGGGTCAGTGGCTTGTCACCAGTTATGGAGGAGGGATACTGTACATTTACTTTCAATGTGAGCTGCAAGGCTATAGTTGGGCTGCTGTAAAGAATGGACATTTTGCTTTTTTCATGGTTCATATTCAATACATGCTTGTATGGGTGGGTTATAACTGAGTGTATTGTTAGCAGTGACTTTTATATTTCAGATGAGTTGTTAGTCAAATTATTTCTTTTTTTACATACAGTAGGTGTGCTGCATTTTGAATTTGAGTAGTTTGACATCACTAAATAATAAAAGTCTGGTCACATTAATTCATCACCTTGTCACTTCTAAGTTACCCTATCCCAGTGTCAATACCAGTTTGTAAATGCCATTGGAAAGTGTTTGGGGCTATATTGTAATTGTTTTATTTGCAAGGTTGCTAGTCGGATGTTAATATTCAGGATCTGCTTAAATATTAAACTTGTTCTATTTGGTATCTGTTTCTTTGTTTTCCCCATCTCTTGTGTTTTGCTTATCACGTTTCTGGGGTGGATAGGGTAGTACAGAACAGCTTCTGGAATTGTGCAGTGTTATATCTGGAATGTGAAGGGAGCTACCTCAGCCATTAAAGCTGAGAGTCTACTGAAATCTCTTGCCACTTATGACCCACGGGTCCTTTTTTTACAGGAGATCGAAATTAAGTCTAGGCATAGCAGTGGCTTTATGAAAAAATGGGAGGGAGCCAAATATTAAAGTTGTGCTACCTCATTTAAAAGGGGAGTAAGTATCTCATTACCCCACACACTGAACTGGCATGTTAGGAATAAGTTTAAGGATTCCCAGGAATGGTGGATAGTTCTGGATGTTAATGCTGAGCAAAAATGTATTATTCTGGGGGATATTTACAGTCCCAATGAAAACCCTATAGTCCTCGGTAGTTTCTTTTGAGTGATTGAGTCACTAGGAAAAGATGCTCATATAGTTCTGATCAGGGGGATTTTAATGCAGTAGTTAACCATGAGGTTGGCAGATTGCTGGCAGGCAGGAATAGAACACTATGCCCAACAGCGGAACTGAATAACTGGATACATGTGAATACTATGTTGGATGTCTCGAGAAGGTTCTATCCCACAGAGAGAGAGAATTCACATAGCATGGCCTGGGAAGTCAAATAACAACTAGATTACATTTTAGGTTAGTGAGGGTGGACAGAGTAGTTATGGTCAGAGATGTAGGCATAGCATTAGGACCTTTATCTGACCACAACCTTGAAATCTTGAAGCTGCAACTGGGTATGAGGAGAGAAGGTGTCCAGCCATGGAGATTTGATCCACCTCTGTCAAAACATGTCAATTTTAATAGGCATTTGTAGTTCTGGACTGGCCAGTTCTCAGGGGAAAAGGTGTGCAAATGAAATGGTGAAGGGCTTCATTTTTTAATTAATGAAGGCAGTAAAATTAAACAATGGGTTAGGAGTAAGAGGGAGAATAAGAAAGGGGAGCTTAGAGTTGCAGGATGAGATAAGAAAGATGAAGATGACATTGTCTGGTGTAATAAGACAGTGGGATAATATTCTGTAGGAAATTAAGATCCTTAAAAACTGCCATTCCATTCTGTTGTACAAGAATATTATGGATAGATGGGGATGGATGAAGTTGTGTTACTGGGCCAAAGGGATACATTCACAATTGTTAGCTAGAAGATGTGAGGAACTAAGAAGAGAAATTACAAATACGGCTTTACGGGCTAAGGAAAGAGGGATTTTTATTCAGGCTAACAGCATTATCATTTTTTTAGGGATAGTTACTTAAGTGCAGTAGGGATTGTGGGTGAAGGCCAAGTAGACTCGGTTTGGAACTATTTTCCCACATTTCATTTCAGCCAAGTACCTGAAGAGTAAATTCCTAACTTAAAGAAATCTATTCAGTTGAGGGAGGATTTCCATTATCCTCTCGTCTTATTGTGCTGATTGCTTCTGTTACTGATGCTATCATTAGTTAAACTCATAGGGACAAGGGAATCCCATTAATTCAACAATGCAACATTTTTTCAGCATGGATAGCAGATGATTATATGCTGTGTGTCAGAGATCCTGCATGGGCAATGTCATCCCTGGTAAGTAAGCACATTTCTGGAAATTTCTAAACTTTCTTGATTGTATCTCAGTGTGCAAAAGTCATCCATCTTCTCACTTAATCTATTTACATTAGAGCAGCACTGAAGTGAGGCCTCTATGCCCTTATGGGAGGGTCACTGAGTGCAGATATATGGGTATAGATATGCATATTCATTTGGCAAAACCGATGGCTAAGAGTACTAAAATGCTGCGGCAGGACATCAATAAGAAGAATTATGTAGTTCAAGAAATTAAGATTTTTTTTATGCATTGAATATAAACAATAAAGCTTTATATCCTGCCTAAGGTTTTATTTTTACTCAGGCATGTTCCTAGTGTAGCCCTTACCAGTTTTATTGGTAAACGCCAGAGGCATATAAGTTATTTATGAGAAGATAAAATACCCAAAATAAGTAGATGAAAGCTGTTCTTATGGAAAAGGCTAAGTAGTCAGGGGCTGCCAAACTTCTTGCACATGCTAGGGCTATTGTTTGGTTTGTCATCAGGACTAGGTAATCCCATGAGTCAATCTGGACACTTCCTGGGGTTCTTCTTTATAATGGTGGAAGGTATAGGACAGGATGTGAGCCAGCTTTCAAAGTATGGGATCCAGGGGGAACAGAACTGTGGTACTACAAGAGTAGATTTCACAGAAGTCTTGGGACCTCACAAAATTTCAGCATCTGAGGTTGTGGTCAACAATAGGATTCAAGTGTTAAATGGAACCTTACGATGGCCACAATGGATTGAAGCAGGCACTTATTATGTTAAGTAAGACCTAGATGAATGATTGGAATTGATACTGCCCTATGTGAATATCCAGGAAAGGAATCCTACAATTAATATGAAATTAAGTGGTATTTGCAGTTATATAGTGTTTTAGATACCATGCAGTAGAGAACGGAGATTAAGGAGATAGAGAATAGTATTTCCCAGATAGGGTTTTGTTTAAAGTTAAGTTCTTTATATATAGGCAAATTGAAGCTTCTTGATCAGGTAACAACAAATCTTCAAAACAAGTGGATTTCCTTTTTAGAGCAAGAATTGTCCTTAGTAGATTGCCATACAGTATTGCCCACATTAAATGAACCCATGCTCCCAACCTTAATTAAGTTTACATTTGAAAAGGTGGTCTTTAACTGGCAAAACTAGGAATTGTGATTTGACATGAGGTGTCATGTGCTGGAGATATTCAGAAGAGGGAGCAGATTATTTCCACATGATATGGTCATGTACATGCATGGCCCCATTATGAGCTCCCTTAATATCTGGAATTAGGTCAGCTACTGCACTTGCATTAGTGAAGGAGGATTCCTTTAAATTCTGGTTTCTGGATGTAGCAGACAGCATCTCTTCAGTTCTGTTGACTGAGGTATTGGAGTAGCACTATAATCTCCACAGGACTCGCTTTATTGTTCCAAAAATGGAAATGTTCATTGCAAGGCTGGACAAGGAATTTCCTAAGGTTGCATGGGAAACTCAAGGTATGGAACAATAAACACCTAAATAGGAAGTGACGGGTGGAACTGTGGTGTGTTTTACTTTTTCTTTTGGATAACAACAAAGTCTAGTTTTGAACAATGATTTACAATTGTTAGAGATTAATTTTATCCTGTTAAGTGATATATTTTGGAGTGTGTTGATTTGGTTCCTATCAGATAGTTGAACTTCTGCAAGTTCAAACCTCATATGGTCGAGACCATAAGTTCAAATTTGCAGAAGTTTGAGCATTTCAATGGAAATCTCCGTAAGGGGAGGTTTCCATTTTGTTCAATGTGGTGCGATCTTGGAGTTGGTATATTTAAGTAGCGAGGGGTGGGGGGTACAACCCCCCATGTGGGGGGTGCAGGGGAGCTTGCCCCTCTTCTTACAACAGTTTATTTTGTTTTGTTTTCTTTTTGTCTTGTTTTTTATCCATAGTCGACGTTTTTTAACTTCGAACAGGATAGTTTGAACATTCCGTGTTCGAAGTTATTAAACTTCGACTATGTAATATAGATCCTGTTGGTCAATAATTTTTATGGATTAGCTTGGTGTGTAAATGTTTGGAAATGTGTTTCAATAAATATATATTGTTTAAAAAATAAATAAAAACACTGTGGAAGAAACTGTTGATTATGATAAGGAAAAGGAAGAGAAAGAAATGTGTTAGTTTTAAATCTAGGTGAGTAGAACTGGTATGCATACCATCTAATTATACTTTTCGCATTTATTTCCCTTCTGCTAATCAAATTGGTCCCACTAGTTCTCTGCAGATGTCTTAATCTCACAGCCTGTGGCCCTCATATAGCCTACATGCCCATGTAAAGAAGCCCTTGAAGACATTTTCTTTCATTCATATAGTCATTCATTAATTCTTCATTCATTCTCCAGTTACTGATTTTATTCTAATTACCACTGGCATTATTATAAACTGGGTAAGCAGCAATTGAATGAACATTGCAAACTGAAGTAGGAGATACCTATTTAATCCCTCATTCTCTCATCTAGTAACAGGGCATGGCAGAGCAATCCATGTCCAGTAAGTATGTGCAATGTGAGCATGTGGAATCTTGTGAGCAACCAATCTCAGTGCTTACTGTTATGATCAAGAGCATATATTGCTATTGTCAGGGATGCTTTTTCTCTTGTGTTTTTTTTTTTTTTTACTTGAAGGACACCAAATATATTTGTGGACACTAGTAACAATATGTACTTTCCTCAGCAGTAATCTATTCATTTTTAATAATTATAGTAATCAGGGTGGATGGGTGGCCACGAATGACAATAAATGAAAATATTTACTATGCCCATTCTTTCTTTCTCTTTCTTCATAATCACATGGGTGAACACCAAAAGCAGCTATCATTTTCAGATCAGCCTGTGTGTGCAAGCAAATGGCTGTTACATGATCAGAGTGAAATAATCATCAATATGGGTTTTTGGGAGTAAAGTCCGTGTATGTGTATCTGAAGACAACAAGCCGAAATACATTAATGTGACAATTCTTCGCATTCATCACAATCTAACATTACACAAACACATAGAAAGTGTCTCTCTTTTGAGGAATGAGGAGGTTGACTATGTCTGTAAGAACAAGGCATCGATAAAATTACAGCTGAATGATCACGTCTATGGACTTTTGTGAGCAGTGCATTTGTCTGAGTGCAGCAAACTAAAATACATTACTAGTGACTACATGCCTTTCACATTTTCAATAAGACATGAAAACAATACACAAAAATAATTATTGGGGGGTAGGCTATGTGTAAAACCCAAAAACATTTATATGATCACTTTTAAATTATTTTTATGTCTCATTGGGAGAGCAGTGTATATGTCTTAGAACAAGAAATTGAAGCACTTTACCAAAGGCCATTATATTTATGTAACATTTTCACAGTCAAAGATGGCATTCCCTTTTAGAGTGAGCACATGCAAGTGGGACCGTATGCATGCAAACATAGATCGCATTAATGTTTGCTGGATTTTTGAAACTCAGTGAAGACACACCCCATATTTTGGCATTCAAGTTGTTACTTATTTTAATTCCTCATCAACTAAAGGATTGTGTTGCTACTCCATGCAGCACTCAGCTGATTGTATTATTCCTCATACAACCATCACGGTCATTTGAGTTTGAAGTCCCTGTTCTATAGCCTGTTTGCCACAAGATAGTATGTATACAGAATTCCCCTGCTCTTATTGACTGAGAAGATGGCAGAGAGAACAGCTCTGGAATACAGAAGTTTTGTTTTGCATTTCTGGCAATCAAGTAGGAGACTGTTAGGTGGAATATTCTAATGGAGGTAAGCCTGCGCTGCCAGATGAAGACATTTATGAATCAGGAGGGATGTTCACTTCCCAGAGGCACAGGTCAGAAATACTGTGATCTAACCTAATAGATGGTATCTGATCTGAGGCAGTGCAAACAGCAGAAGCTGTTGTAGGAGTACAGCAGGATTTGCATCCAAACAGTATAAAGAGGAAATAAGTGGATATGATACAAGAAACATTGCAGACTGTACTGGTGATACAAAGTAGAGCTGTAGAGAAGGTGCAGTAACTGGACATGCTGAGTCTACAAGTCAAGAATGTAGTCAGAAAACAAGCCCAGACCTTTTTTTAAAGTCCACTTGAGAAGGACCATTTGTTCAGAAGACAAACATTCAACATTCCCTTCATCAAAATGCCACCCAACTCCAAAAAGCTCCCAGATGTTCCACCCAGTCTGCAAGACCAGGCAACCGTAGAGATAGGAAGGTTGCTCGAAAACAGAGTCATCCAACCAGTCCCGGCAGACCAAATAGGATCCAGAACTTACTCAAGGTTTTTTTAGTTCCAAAGAAAACAGGGGACTGGAGGCCAATTTTAGACCTCAGCAAATTAAATGCCTTTGTGAAAAAGGAAAAGTTCCGGATGGTCACGCTACAGTCAATCCTTCCCTTTCTGCAGAAGGGCGACTGGATGTGCTCTATAGATCTCAAAGACATGTACTACCATATCAAGATGGCCAGGGCATCCAGAGATCACTTGCCCTTCCGGCTGGGAGCCAGTCATTTCCAGTTTTGCGCTCTGCCCTTTGGTCTCACCTCAGCCCCCAGGGTGTTCACCAAATGCATGGCAGTAGTAGCGGCTCACTTGAGATGAAGGGGATTCCGGGTGTTTCCTTATCTAGACGACTGGCTCCTATCCACCACCACTGAGTATCGTCTTCTACAAGCCAGGGATTACACCATCAGTCTCTGCTCTTCACTAGGCATAACGGTGAATTTTGGAAAATCTGTTTTATCGCCGTCACAGCGTATCTTATTTATAGGAGCACAGCTAGACACCTCCCTGGCTCAAGTTACTCTCCCCCCACCAAGGGTATCAGACCTCAGGCATCAAATTTCGGTCCTTCTACACAGCAAGAGAGTCCCTGCATGACAAATATTAAGAGTACTAGGCTTGATGGCAGTCTCCCTTATTGTAGTTCCTTTAGGCAGGATGCATATGAGGATTCTTCAATGGATGCTATTCGCCCAGTGGTCATATCGACAACTTCCACTGTCTCACGAAATCTTGATCATGAATTTTTGCAAGAAGGATCTCTTGTGGTGGATACACAGTCAAGAGCTAACACTAGGATGACCATTTGTATTACCCAGTCCGGTAGCAACTCTAACCACGGATGCTTCCCTGATAGGGTGGGGGGGATTCTTTCAGGGGCAAACAGTCCAAGGTCAATGGTCCAACATGGAGTACAATCTGCACATCAATGTTCTAGAGCTGAGGGCAGTGTTTCTAGCGTTGCAACACTTTCACAAGTCCTTACCTCGGGGAACAGTGACAATTCAGACAGACAACATGTCAGTGGTCTGGTACATAAACAAGCAAGGGGGAACCAGATCTTACCCGTTATGCAGAGAGGCCCTCAGAATTTGGCAATGGGCAAAGTCCACTGGACGCTTTCTGATAGCAACGCACATCCCGGGGACTTCCAATGTAATCGCGGACAGGTTGAGCAGAGCCATCCTGTTCCCTCATGAGTGGTCCCTCAAACCTCAAGTGGTGGAAGAGATCTTCCGCAGATGGGGCCAGCCTTGCTGTGACCTGTTTGCATCCCCATTGAATGCCAAATGCAGAAGCTACTTTGCCCTGTTACCCCCTACAGGGGGTGTCCCCAGGGATGCACTGGTATACGATTGGCCCCCGGGTCTCCTTTATGCTTTTCCTCCTGTTTCACTAATTCCCAGGTTTTTGCAGAAAGCCAAATGTCTGGACAGGACCATAATACTGATAGCCCCATTCTGGCCTCGACAAATCTGGTTTCCCTTCCTTCAATCTCATCAAGTGGAGGAACCATGGATGCTGGACCCGGAGCCAGACCTGTTGACACATTCGTCGGGAGTTCCTCACACCTTCCTCAAGTCCCTCAAACTGCCAGCTTGGCTGCTCCACTTCCCATCTTTGCAAGGTCGGAGTTACTATCCCCTGCAGTACAACAAATTATTGTATCTTCTCACAAACCATCTACAAGGAAATTGTACAACATCAAATGGAACCGTTTTGCGCACTGGGCCTCCAAACAAGGTATAGATCCATTCGGGGCTCCAGTACACAAGATACTAGATTTTCTTACCACACTTTTTCAAGAAGGAGCATCAACATCCACTATAAGGGTTCAACTGGCGGCTATATCCAATTTTCATATTGCCCGTGAAGATGGTTCTCTTATGTCCCACAGGCTTTGTAAAGCCTTCATGAAAGGTACCTTTCACCTCCGTCCCCCCTTTCATAATCCAATAGCCCCTTGGAATCTTAATCTCATGCTGTCACAACTCATGTTGCCCCCATTTGAACCAGCAGCCACAACTCCGTTAAAATTTCTTTCATGGAAAACACTTTTTCTGGTTGCCATCACTTCCGCCAGGAGAGTTTCAGAGTTACAGGCTCAACCTATCCGACCCCCGTACATGATTTTTCATCCAGATAGAGTAACCTTGCGCACCAATCCGTCCTTCCTTCCAAAGGTTTGTTCTATTCAAAACATCAATCAGTCTATCGAACTACCTACCTTCTTTAAAAACCATTCCAATAAGTTAGAATACACATTGCACAAATTGGACGTTCATAGGCAACTGAGATTTTACTTACATAGGACAAAAGAATACAGAAAGTCAGACCAACTATTTGTCTCATATGCTGACCAAAGGAAAGGACAGGCAGTAACAAAAGTTACCTTATCCAAATGGCTCTGAGATTGCATACATTTTGTATATGCTGAATCGAAACACCAACTCCCTTTCAAACCCAGAGCTCCTTCTACAAGGGCGATCGCTACCTCTTCAGCCCATACCGCTCATTTGCCTTTAGATACCATTTGTGCAGCGGCAACTTGGGCAAAACCACATACTTTTATCGCCCACTATAAACTAGACAAAAGCCTCCAGGGACAGGGCGATGTTTGGTTCCACTGTACTCAGGAATGTTCTCCCTTGAGCCACCCAGGAGAAAGGAGCTAGGGACGCTACCCGTGTGTAAGAACAAACGTGAGATTGAACAATTTCACATTAAGAAGTTATGTCTTACCATAACGATCCATGTGAATTGATCATCTCGCCTTTGTTCTTACATTCCCCCACTCCATCCCCCGTCCTACGGTCTGGGAGAACGGTTTCAACTGAATTCCTTTTCAGCCTTTTCTAGATATTGTTAGCATATTATTGTACATTAGTAATGGCATCTTTTCTCCTCTATTTGAGAGTAGGCTTCCAGACACTGTGTAGTATCTGTTTATAAGTGTTCTAGACACAGTTCTAAAGGGATTCTTCTGGTATAGCAAACTAGATCTGAGGGTTAGCACCTGAGGATCATGGGATATTACTGTGCCTCGAGCTTTCTCGAAGATGCGGAGCTAGTGATGCGGTCGACTCGGAGCCGAGGATCGGCTCCAAACCTGTGTGTAAGAACAAAGGCGAGATGAACAATTCACATGGAACATTATGGTAAGAACGTAACTTCTTATTTTATGATATTTCTATTAAAAAAGTGAATACACTGAACAAGTGGAAATTGTAAAAATAAATAGGAATACATTTATATGGACAGAATCTATGAGGCATTAATTGTCAGCAACAAAATACTTTAGAATTGTTCTTTAGAAAAATAAACTATTAAAGAATCAAATTTAAGAGAGTATTTGCGAAAAGTGACTAGTTCTGCATGAACTGTTAAAAATATTAGACACACAATGGATAAGGAATGTTAGAAGGAAAATGAATGGAGAGTTAATGTGAGCAGAAGAAAAACAATTGCAAATTCAAACCTTATATCTGTTAAAATATGGAGAAAGAGGTAGTGAGATACAAGGATCAACCAATGAACCACTGAAATGTTACATATACAAAGAAGAAGGGCATTTGGCCCATAACTGTGTGAATAGATTGTGTACAAAGTATACAACAAAGGTTACTTCCCTGATAATGTGTCCCAAAATGTATAAGATGCTGTTAGAACAGCATTCATAACCAGCCTCAGGATTCAGCAATCTCTGCACGGTTTGCTGAAATAGTGCAGGAGCTGCTGGAGGTAATATGGTTGCCATATTATCCAGGAATAAGCTCCTGGGACGTAGACAAGCGCTCCTGCACTATTCCTGCATAGAAACAGCTCCTATATGCAAATTATGCCATTTGCAGGTGGAAACTATGCAAATGAGATGAATTTGTGTTCCAGGAAGCTGGCAGCCGGCCGTGCAGGACTAGTGTGGTCTGCAGAAATGTACTTAGTTAGTAACCGAGTACATTTCTGCAAACTACAAAATGGGGCCATGACAGCTCCAAGTAAAGGGTGTATATAATGTGGAAAGCATGTCAATGGCATGGAAAACAATTGCAAAAATAAAAAAAATAACTTATTTTTTTTAGCCGATTTCGGCATAGAGCAGCAGTGTGCAAACGGAATCGGGCTGAAAATAAAAAAAAACTTGAAATAAGCATTCTATCCAAAATCACAATTTTTCCATTATACTCAATGGCAGGCAGAACACAACATGGCCAGTGAATAGTGGTTGCTAAGGGGGAAATCTCAGTGTGGGACTTGTAACTAGGCATTAGCAGGCAATGATACTGAATCCTAGATTCCCCCTCATGGCTAGCCTGCACCCAACCGTGTCAGTGCAGGAAGACCATGGTGCAAGCCTAAGAGCTAGCTGACATCATAGAGGGGTGTGTCAGGCATACTGTAAGCTTATTGGAGCTCTGTGGCTCGGGTTTGCCCTTAGCTTAGCAGAGCTAAGCAAGGGGTGTGTCTGAGGCTGCCTAGCACTCTTTACATTGCCTAAGTGGGTGTGAGCACCATAGCACTGTGTTTTAAAGGAAAAAAAAGGTAACCAAGAAATAGCAGCTCTGTGCACATCTGAGCACTGTGTTTGTGCGGCGTGCCCCCTGGGCTTAAACAGGAAGGCAATGGGAAGGGAAAACAGCAGTTGAAGGTAATCAAGGAAAACTAGCATAGCTGGCAGGTGAAATGTATCAGAATCAGCCAATTACACAGGCAGCAGCCTAGGCCAGCAAAGCACACCACTATAAATTATGCAAACACCTTTCCCTCTGTTTTTTCCCACAAACTCTACACCACTGGTGTACACAAGCAGAGAAATTTTACCAAACAAAAACAACAAAATGATAGGGGCTACAGTAGCTATCATAAATCAACATTTGGAAGAGGCTGAGGGTGGTGAGGATGACAATGCTGATGACCAACCCACAGTGAGGAGAAGGAGAAGAGTGTATAGACCCAGGGTAACCTACCAGGGGCTACATGAGTTGGAGATAGTGGAGCACTATAAGGTGGACAGGGACCTCCTACAGCAAATTGTTGAGCTGTGCTGGCCACACCTCACACATATCCAACAGAGGGGAACCCATCCCAGTGAATACCAAGGTATGTGTAGGCCTAAGAATACTAGTCACAGGTACCTTCCAAAGACCAACTGAGGATATCATGGGGATCTCACAGGCATCAGCATCCAGGGTACTCCACCATTTCCTGGGTGCCATGTCAGCACATGCCGGTGAGCACGTATATTTCCACAATAGCCGTGAGGTGTTGGCCAGCAATATGCATCTCTTCCACCAAATAGCAGAATACCCTGAGGTAGTGGGTTCTATAGACTACATGCACATATGCATCAAAGCACCATCTGGTGAGCGGGGTAGGGTCTACATCAACTGCAAGGGCTTCCCCTCCATCAACTGCCAGGTTGTGTTTGATGCCCAGGGCATTATAAGGAATGTGTGTGCTGGCTGCCCTGGAAGCTATCATGTCCCACATCTGGCATCTGACGCAGCTGTACCAGAGATTTGCCAATGGGGACATCCCTTGCAGCCACCTGGTGGGGGATGCTGGTTAAGTCCTGGAGCAGTGGCTGATGACACCCATTAGAAATGCACACACACACCTCTGAACAAGAACTCCATAATGAGGCACACGCACAGACCAGAATCATAATAGAGCATGTGTTTGGGATGTTCAAGTCATGGTTCTGGTGCCTGGACACATCCAGTGGAGTCTTGCAGTACTCAACAGCTACATGTACCCAAATTGTCATTGTATGTGCCATGCTACACAATATGAGCCTGTGGAAAGCAGCTGAAGCAGGAACAGCACAGGGCAGGGCCACACAACCCCCCGCCATTGCCAAGGCCTGCACAGGCATAGAATGACTTGGAGGAGGAACAACCTGAGCCTGCCCCAGTAGGCAGAAGGAGGCAAGCCCAGTATGCCCAGGTCATGGCAAAGAGGCAATGCAAAGCACATACACTGACATGGCAGGAATCCAGGGAATGGTACCTCTCTCTGACTCGCACATACAGTAAAAGGGATGCCAAACATGACACTACCTGTGCTTAATCATGTATAGGGAGTGTACTATGTGCATCTGATATAGTCAGCCCTCCAGCACCATCCTCAATACTGGCAGAGCCACAAGGTAACTCACTCTCCCTATCAATTGCCGAATGGAGTAGTATGTGTTGTTACTTGTATCTATGGTATGGATGTGAGCATGCAAGAGAATTGGGTAGCTGAATGGGATGCCAGCAGATAGTAGACACCTATAGTGGCAACATGAGATCTGTAACAAACACTGGTGTCACCATGGTAGCCAGTACTAGACAAGGTAACAAAACTCACTGCAGGAAATGTGCTGGGCCACATGTGTCTACATAGGACACACACACATGCTAGTTGGGGAGGCTCACATACCCAACAACCGTCTCAGCCAGTAGGACAGGCACAGACAAACACAAACAAAGGCTGTGCTAAGGCCTCTGATTGAAAGCTATGGAGAACATCCCCCCAGGCCTACACAGACAGACTACAACAGGTCAGGCAGTGGGATGTTAGTTCTGAAGGGTAAGAAGTCAGAAACTGAAATGTCGGTCAATAAAACCTAAGACCTGTAGTACACTGATATGCCTCTAGTCAGCATGATAGGTCAGAATACAGAATGAAATGGAGTACCTAAAATACCAGTACAGTCATAGCAAATGTGTACAAGTGTCAGGTGTGCCCCCCCCATCCTATGTAGAAATGTAGTAATAGTTAGGTGTGCCCCCCCAATCCTATGTAGAAATGTAGTAATAGTCAGGTGTGCCCCCCAATCCTATGTAGAAATGTAGTAACAGTCAGGTGTGCCCCCCCCCCAATCATGTGCAGAAATGTAGTAACATGTATGTGTAGGTATAATAACAGTGGAGCACAGATTATCTGAGCTGACCAAGGTAGCAAGATAGATTGTAGCATGTGTGCAATATTCAGGGCTGTGTGTGTGTTAGGTTGGTGTGTGTTATATATTGTGTGAGAGTGGCCAGTATGTATGCATGGTAAAGTTTGCCCCGGTGGCCACTGGCCAGTACTGCCGATGACAGGGCCAATTTCTCACAACTGCGGTGCCAAAAAACAATGCTTCCCAGCAAAACACATTCCAGCAGTAAGCCATAGTAAATGTTTGGAAGTAATAGGTGTCACCATCTGAAAGATGGAGATGGCATGAATGTAGGCCCAGACATACAAGCAGTACACAGGGGGAAGTACCCTAGACAGTGTATAATATGTAACTATCAAATAGACACACCCTTGGAATTGTACATACAGGTTAGCAGCACATTATTTGGGCTTGTAGTAGGAAATATTGATTTTGTCTGGCCAAACACTGGCAGACCACAAAGGTCACAGGTATGAAGTATTGAGAAACAGCTGATGTCCCTGCACAGGCCAGCGCAAGTGGAATGCCCCATGTATATTTGTGAGTCAGATGCAAGTAGTGTCCATAGCACACATGCACCCAGCTCACCCCACCATCACCCACAGGTACCTCTCCAGTCTTATCCCTGCTGTTGGGAAGGAGTACAATATGACCCCCACCTCTGTATGGCAATAGATGAAGAATGCGGCATGCAGAACAGGTGTCCCATGCAGGTGTGTCCCTAGCTGTAAGCAGCAACCTGCCAGCATCCACACCAGTGGATCAATAATGACAGAATGTATTGGAATGAACACCTTGCACACCTAGCCAGTCACCCCAGGGAAATATAGTGTATTGCAGTCTCGGACTGTAGGAGTGACAGAATACAACAGCCTGCTACAGCTGGCCTGCATCACTACCAAATTGCCTACAGTCCTCTGCCAAATGCCTGTGTCTCACTCGTGCTGACAATGTATGTTATATCATGGACTCCCAAATAACAATATAACACAGTCTACAGAACCCAAATGCAAGGCCATGTGGACAAATCCCAGTAACATGTCCACCATGTCCTACTGCATGAACTGTGGACCAACACCAAATTACTGCTGGGATGAGGTGATAACTATAGGGAACATATCAGATAATGTTTGCATAATGTTTGGAAGAGGATAGAATAATAGAGGGAGGTAGGAGCATGGGTGGTATGGAGTGTGTGAAGTCCAAAATTCAGCCATGTGCACATACTATCCCTGGCTGCAAACACAAGAATGGGTGGCTACAAACCTGCTCGTAAAACACAATGTGAAGGGGTAATGTCCAGAATTATGACCCCTGCCTCTGGGTAACCTGTGTGAATCTGCACAGCTGTGAGGTATGGCCACAGCAGGATATGGCCATACTGTCACATCGATGGATGTACACGCATGGGATCCTCAGCAACCACTGTACTAATGTGCTGAACCATTTACACAGACCCAGCTGCAAGTGTCTGCAGCTTCCCCTCCAGAATGGCATGATTGTGCAAAAATATGTAGGCTGCTGACCACAATACTGGACACAGCTGCATTCACCCTGTGTTCCCCAGGACATCACTGCAAGCAAATATGTATACCTGACAGTACTTGATAATATAAAACATCACAGTGTAAAACAGTACATATGTCTGAATATCTCTTCTAACACCAACACCATGTAGCAGAAGCAGCCCAGACACAATTATCTACAGTAACCCTCTATCCTTTGCCCATTTTGATCCCATATTGTCAACCAATCTACAGATATCACACAGAAACAGGTTGCTAGCTGTAGGTGTAGAACACAAAAGCCTGCACTGGAGTACAATCTACCTGGAATGGATTCACACATTCAATACATTAGGTCATACTGTGCTTGCTCGCACACTTCAGAAATGAATCCCATGTCCGTCAACAACAGTGGACCATACGTATTTGATGGTCGTAGATGTTAGTGCACACACTCCTCAGTACACACCAGTCATGCTTTGCACACACATTGGATAGGAATACACACATATTTCCAAGGACAACACACTATAATAGGCCAAAATTACACATACATAGATGAGTGGAAGAGAGTGGCAGACAGTGACAAAGAGCCTCCCATCATGAGGCCTGTCCCACCCAGCACATATCCAATTGGCAAAAACCACATGATATGCAAATGTCAATCACCGTAGACATTTGTCTCTGGTATCCCTCAACACTATAGTGTCTGTGGTGCTTGTGCTAACTGTGTAACATGACTGTACAAGTCATTAGTCATCTAGCACTTGTATACACATAGCTGTGGAATATAAACCTGTGTGTGCCTGAGGGCCTCTAGATGAATGGGTTATGGCCCATGCACACACACTGCACTCCTCATTGCCCTACTATGGCAAGCCTGCTGATGTATTCATCTTGAAATACACCTTTGGGGAAGTAGTAGCCCAGTAATCTATGTGGCATGCCATATAAGTGTGTAATGCTATAGTGTGATGTACTAGTTAGATAGGAGTTCTAATCCCTGACATGGTAACTGTGTGTGTTTGTCTGTGTAGGGATCAATGCTTGTTAGGCCATTCACACTTACTACAATTTCAAATGCACTACTTTGGAAGGTCTGCTGACGTCATTCATTTTAAAATACACCTTTGGGAAAGAAGAAACCAAGTAATCTCCACGGTGCATCCTATAACGGTGTAATACTGTAGTGTGATGTACTAGTTAGGCAGGAGTTCTAATCCCAGACATGGCAACTGTGAAACTCTGTGTGTAGGGTTCCAGAGAAACCCCCCTGTAATACCAGGTACAGCTCTCACCACACCTGTTGGACACCAAACCACGACCAAAACAATAAAGGTGGAGGAGTGTCCATATTCACCAAGGATATTCACACTACCAGGCTACTTGCCCAACAGAATGTGCCTGAAATACCCCTGGTGCAATTAACAGTAGCTTAAACTGCATTCCACATTGTATAGCTTGCTACAGATCCCCCACCATGCCCCATGATTCCCACTACAGCTTTTGAAACATACTGTGAAATATTATGATACAAGCAAAAACCCTAATACTGTGTGACTTACTCTACCCTTCCATTAACTGGGAAAACTACTTGTGTACCAACACGTGTGCCCAATGGTTCTTGGAAGTCATAATTCCCAATGCCCTGGATTAAGTAACCCATAGTCCCACCAGGGGCTCAGATATCATAGACCTGGTCATTATCAACATGGGAAATTAATGCTGCACACCTATGGTCACCCCATCGGTGGTCAGGTCTGCCCATGAGCAAATCACCTTTAACATCAACATCCCTTCCCCACACCCCAGTAAGGAAACCTCCATAACACACATCTCCAAAGCCATCATGCTACACATGTCAGACATGACTAATGTCATGACACCCATGCAGATGGGAACTGAAAGGATGACTGCTGAATCCTACATGGAAGCACTGTACGAGCACATCCACTCGTGCATGAATCATGCCATCCAATATAGAACCAAGATGCTTCCCACCAAGAAAAGGAAGCCAATGTGGTGGCCCCCTGTCATAAACATACTGTACAACAAAAGGAGGAAACTGTTGCAGAAATGGGGGAATTTCCAGGATGCATTACCAGCCAGAGTAAGAAGTAGAGATCCCTCATAACATCCACCAAAGCTAGTTATGAACATAATATAGCCAAAGATGTCAAAGGCAACTGCAAGCCGTTCCATAGCTATGTGAGGAATCTAAATGGCAATCTGCTCTGAGCTACAACAGGATGGTATTAAATATACTGCTCCCAGGGATGTTGCCTATATCCTGGCAGATTGGTTCAGTGCCAACTGCACCTCCTCCCACCCTCCAAAGGGGCCATCTCAACATGGAAAGATTGCCAGATTTTGGTAATAACAGCCACATAGGTAAAAACCACATTCTCCAGAGCTATGACAACAGCAGCCATGGGACCAGTCAACATCCTGGGTTGTGTACTACATGAGCTACAAACTGAACTGACACCTCACCTATGTGCCATGTCTAATCATAGCCACACCTCAGGCTTCATGCCTACTGTGTGGTGCACAGCTACAGTTATCCCAGTCCACAAGGGGGGGATCCACCTTGGATCTTGGGAACTACAGCCCCAGCAGTATGACGTGCTTGATCTGCAAGATCATGTATTGTATTATCATGGAAATTAAAACAAAGACATTGGCAACCTGCAAACACTGGACCCCAACCAGGTTGGGTTTGTGAAGGGCCGATCATGTCACCTCAAGCTGATTGATAACTGTGAATCCATCTCCAGAGTTGTGGATGAAGGTAAGGTGGTTCACACAGCCTATCCAAACCTCGCCAAGGCCTTCAACACCATCCCCCAGTCTGGAATCATAGAAAAAAGTATCAAGCTGGCCATTAATCCCTATGACACCTGATGGGCTGCCAACTGCTGTACTGACAGAACCCACACTGTAAATGTAGGTGACATCAACCCCATTCCCAAACTAGTGACAGTTGGAGTACCTTAGGGTTCAGTCCTGGCACCACCCTTGTTTGGCATCTACTGCTTTGAAGTACAGTCCAACAGTAAGGGACTCTGGCAAAGGTTGCAGATGACTGCACACTGTGAACAAATATTGAATCCCCACATGATGTGGATATTCTACAGAAGGGCATTACAAAAAGACATGCTTGTTGCTTGAGCTATGGCTTCAAGATCAATGCTAAGAAATATATAGTTATCCCCTTTGGGAAGGGACATGTACCTGTGAAGTACCACATAGGTAGCAGTACACTAAACACCTAAAGTGTGATAACAGACTTAGGGACACAGGTGGACAGTGGTCTCATCTTTGATAACCACATCACCACAACAGTCAGAAAACCCACCTATGTGGCACACCTCACCACTAAAGGCTTTACATCCAGGAAAAGGAGGCCATTGTCCTACTGTAGTCATCTCTCAATAGACCCAGTACAGACTACAGCAGCCCATTACGTATGTACCTCACTGGACATCTGCAACAACTAGAAAGGCTTCAGACATATCTCACAAAATGAATCACAGGTCTAAACCAGATGCCGTATGCTGACCATCTGAAAATCATCCAGCTATACTCTGTCACATATTCTGCTCTCAGAGGCGATCTCTACTTAGCATACCATGCCATGTCAAACTCACAATTGTTGGACATGCTACACTTAAAGAATTCCAAACCCTCACAGCCACATGCTCCAGGGATCCAAATCATGTCATCACAATGAGCAATACATGCTGGAGGGATGCGTTCCTGACCCAGAAAGTCCCCAGACTCTGGAATAGACTGCCCACACATGTCAAACAGACTGCCTCTTTGGCCCTCTTCAAAAGGAACCTGGACAATTGGATAGGAGTTAAGAAATCGACTTTGCGGATCCCATCAGCTGCCCTGCTAGACAGGGGTCCAGGGAAGTAAATATTGTGGGACGACATACCCAGGGAATTGTCATGTCTAGGCATGTATAGGCCTAGGGCCACTAGCCTAGTATCAACCTATGAACCTATGAACTGCACTTTCCATTGCCCAAACTTGGCAAGGCTGCTGATGTCATTCACTTTGAAATATACCTTTGGGGAAGGAGTAACCCAGTAATATCTGTGGTGTGTCCTATAACTGCGTAATGCTATAGTGTGATATACTAGTTAGGTAGGAGTTCTATTCCCAGATGTGGCAAGTGTAAAAGTTGGGTGTGTGTTTGTTTGTCTTTGTAGGGATCAATGCTTTTGAGGCCATGCACACTCACTACAACTTCCATTGCCCTACTTTGGCAAGCCTGTTGATGTCATTCACTTTGAAATACACCTTTGGGGGAAAATAGCCCAGTAATTTCCATGGCATGTCTTATAACTGCGTAATGCTGTAGTGTGGTATACTAGTTAGGTAGGAGTTCTATTTCCAGACATGGCAAGTGTAAAAGTTTGTGTCTTTGTTTGTCTGAGTAGGAATCAATGGTTTTGAGGCCATTCACAGTCACTACAACTTCCATTGCCCTACTTTGTCAAGCCTGCTGATGTCATTCACTTTGAAATATACCTTTGGGGAATGAATAGCCCAGTAATCTCTGTGGTGCATCCTATAACTGCACAATCCTTTAGTGTGATATATTAGTTTGGTAGGAGTTCTATTTCCAGACATGGCAGGTGTAAAGGTTTGTGTGTGCGTTTGTTTATCTGTGTAGGGATCAATGCTTTTGAGGCCAATCGCAGTCACTACAACTTCCATTGTCCTACTTTGGCAGGCCTGTTGATGTCATTCAGACCTTTGGGGAAGGAGTAGCACAGTAATCTCTGTGGTGTGTGCTATAACTCTGTAATGCTGCAGTGTGATGTACTAGTTAGGTGGGAGTTCTAATCCCAGACATGGCAAATGTGAGACTTGGTGTGTGTGTGTGTGTGTGTGTGTGTGTGTGTGTGTGTGTGTGTGTGTGTGTGTGTGTGTGTGTGTGTGTGTGTGTGTGTGTCATTCGTATCCTGTATGGACGTAGCTGTGAGTGTGTAACAACTGGACTCATTTTAGAGGGAGTTTTGCAAATTTCTTATATGGTGGGCCTATTATATCCTCACAATATCCACCATACAAGGATAGCAGATGTCAAATGGCAGAGATGCTGGGGTAAACAATCCATAGCCCTACATGTGACATCATGGCTTGGTGAACAATATAGGCAACCCTTGTATTACCCAGAGAGCATTCTCCACCCAGGTCTCATACACAAACACACTCGGCTAGGCAACAACCACTATGTTGGTAGTTCCCTTCATATTGCCCACAGATAGTAACCATGGTGTGATTGCAGTGGACTACAGAGGGCATGGCACCCTGTCCCATCCCTACAATAGGCAAATCATTGCATAGAGTGCTCCTTCACTATGTTCCCCACATGTAGAGCCAGCAAATGTAACCCACAAAGGACATACCATGCCTTATATACATGCCCTGTAGGGACAGATGCCACTGACACCAGGTAATACCTGTATTATGCTGTCAATGTAGGTGCAGGGTCAACCTGGTGTCCATTGCCAGTTCACACCACATGAGGTCAGGAATGACACATCTGATGATAATAATCTGTGTAAACAACATGCCCCAGACACCCCAGGTACACTTCCACATGTCACAGAACATGCATGTGGGACGTGTGCACATCCCAGACACCATCCATGTCATGGACTATAGAACACATGCATGGCAAGCATTGCACAGCAAAGGTCACCCACAATAAAAACCCAGATGATTGGATGGTGAATACAATGCCCACCTGTGTGGGCCAATCCAGACACTACACCCCTGAGGCACACTGCAGACCATTGTCATGTGGCCTGATGCCAAGCTATACCCATTACCTAGCCTTGTACAGCCTTCTGGCACAGTCACCCACTACACACCTGTGAAGCAATGCACCCATGCATGTCAGTACTGGCAACCTGTGTCTCTGTGTGTGTGTGGAGTATAATGATTTGGACATCATTCACACTCCCTACACCTCCCATTGGCCTACTGAAGCATGCCTTCTGATGTCAGATACCTTGACATATCCTTTGCCCATATATCATTCTGATAACCCCTGTGGTGTATGTGATACCTGCGTATTACTGTATCGTGACAAACTAGCTAGTTAGGAACTCTAATCCTGACCCTGCCAACTGTGATAATGTGTGTGAGTCCCTGAGAGAGTGTGGTTGTGTCGACCTTCACACCTGTTCATGTGGACAGACACGTGTACTACACCTACCCAGGACTGGCCTTAGGTCAACTGGTGCCCTAGGAAAAAGTGCTCCATGGTACCCCCCACCACACCACCTGGTGCCCCCATCCTGGTCTACCTACACCAAATAAATACTGGAAAAGTGCCCCAACTAGTGCTGCTCCATAGGTGGCCACCTAGTTGGCCTGTGCCTAAGGCCAGCTATGCACCTACCTTATCCCTCCTTTATCACTGTTGCAGATGTCACTCACCATTGAATATACCTTTGGACAGCTCCCCAACAAGTTAGCTCTGTGGCGCATGCAATAACTGTATAGACATGTGATAACAATACATAGTCAGGCAGAGGTTTGAAACCCTGTACTGGTAAGTGTGTGACACTAACATGCTTAGATTTTACTCTACCACCCCCGTCTTATTTTATCTCTGTCTGTCTCTCTCATTCCCTCTCTGGTGGATGTGGAGAAGTGCACCTGTGTTACTTAGGCAGCAGCTTGTGCTTTGTAAGTGCTGCTCATGATCAGCTGATCGCCTGTGCACGAATTGCAGTCCCCACTAGCTAACTGCATGTGGAACAGCTGTGGTAACATTCCCATAGCCAGTTTCATGGAAGCACACTCCTATAACTAGGAACATCATGTGGGTGTTGGTCCTTTTCATTCACTGTGAGCAGGACTTCATGTCGGTGTTTAGCAAACAGCATCACAGATGGTAGTGGGGTATACCTCTAACAACATAGACTGTGGAGACAGGCCAACAAACAGGAGGGGGATATCCCAGACATGACTACAGAATGTAAGTGTTACTCTTCTGCATTTGGAGTAATGTTGGTTTAACAGGGTTTGTGTGGATATGGCTGGATTACATGATTCAATACCTGTCATGACTGTGTTATGTGTTTGAGGAAACTCCCAGCTGTAGGGTTGTCTGCATACTGGCCAGTGTTTGGAGTCTTATGTTTCTTGTGTTACTCACATATCACCTATCTTAGAACTGCAGAAGTATAGTCTAAGGATTGCAGTCAGTACACGGTGACAGCCATGAGAGTTGCTGACTTCATATCCCTCATAGGGCATATGTCACAACAAACCCTATTACAACAGTAAATGTATGAAGGTATTACAGCAACATGCCAATACCAGCCCAGTATTTGTGGCTCCAGCCACAAGTCTGTCAACCTTTGTACATGTGTCATGCAGTAAGGGGTGCATATGTTCTGTTATTGATATCATACCTGATAACAAGCCAGTCAGATACCAGACTGCTAGACATGTTATGTATAGTAGGGGTTATTTCTGAGGGCATAACCTGGACATTCTGTGGTTGTGTGCACAGTAGTGGGGTCTGTATACTTATGGTGATTGTCAACAGTATATGTATTGTGAATACGCACCTTGGCCTGTGTACAGACTGTGGTAGATGTCATTGTTCTTGGTCCTGTTCTATCTGATGTTACATGCTGCTCCAGTCTATGGTACCCTATCAGCTCCCATGTTTGTAGGGCCAAAGACACACGTGTCTCATACCACAGACAGGCATTAGACCACACTGTATCGTGACCCAGTATATGTAGGGTAAGTGTCTGAGTGGCACATATGTCGATCATGTTGATCAGACAGTCCATATAGTGTAATATTAAGGCTACATACCATATGTGGCTGTGGCTGTGCTCACATTGGTTGTGGGAATGCACTTTCACACAGGTGTCTGTTACTCTGTGCTGTGACATGCCTGTAGAGCCTGCTATATTTGCAGGTACATGTGTATTCCCCCATAAACAATGTAGGCCAGTGTTGTGGCAGTCTGCCTGTAGTTTGCACAGTGTTTTGTTACATGCCTAGCATTTTAGTGTAATTACCCAGTGTGATGTTATGTCCAGATATTTGCAAGATGTACTGCTGCCGGACCACCGTAACTGTTGTGTATTTCTGACAAAGCAGTGGGATACTGTACAGATATATGTCACTAACTACTGGGTAGTATGGGGCCATGTGACCTCTGCACCACCAGTTATTATGTGTCAGGACAGATAGGCATGTGTGAATGCATAAATTGTGTGGGCATATGTAGTCCAGTATTAACGTGATATACCCATGTACATGGCTGTTAACATCCACATTGTCAGGCTTGGTCCACATGTCATGCACTAAGGGGATCTGTGTATACCTCTGGACTGACCAGAGTATGCCAGACTGTCCACATATATCGGTCATATCTTTGCTGTAGTCCACAGGATCATTACTGTGCTATCAGTGGTACTGTACTATGATGTCCTTAGGATGTCTGTCAGTAACTGATGGCATACATGTCAATGGCAGTTGTGACCTCCCACACACAAAATGTATGTTAAGACAACCCCTGTTACAGTAGCAACAGTCTACATATATACCTGTTATACATACATGACATCCCCTTGCACTAAGAGGTTGAGACTATTGGGGCTGAGGTATGACTCCACTCCATGTTCTGGACATATGGTAAACATATATGTATATATATATATATATATATATATATATATATATATATATATATATATATATATATATATATATATATATATATATACATACATATATCTTCATATATCTATATAGATATATACACATATACATATCTACATATATATATGGTATATGGATATATATATATATATATATATGTGTGTGTGTACATATATATATATATATATATATATATATATATATATATATATATATACATATACATACACATATATATGTCTACACATATACAGATATATAGATATATATGCACATATAGTTATAGATATCTACATATATAGCGACATAAATATATATATATATATATATATATATATATATATATATATATGCAGAAAGATCTATATGTGGCCATATATATGATGCACTATACAGATGTGTATAAATACATATATATGAATATATATGTGTATGTACATGTAGACATATATCTACATATGTATATATCCATATCCTTGTCATGTGTAAACATTACTGTTATATATACCTTCCCAGATGTGTCACACCGTATGTATCTGATATGTGTATATTTAGATATAACAACATATGTGATGCAACAGTAATATCACTAACAAGTACTATACAATTGTAGAAGTCACAGCAATTGTTCAATGATATTCAATATGTGTACTGACAGATATATTGTAAAAAGCAACTGTTTTCACAGGTGTCATGGTGTAGTGGTTAACTGCTGTGACTATAGTGTACAGGGTCCTGGGTGCAAGGGCTGTTTATTTTGTTGCTGTGCAGAACAAGGGCTGCTGGATGCAGAGTGGTTAAGGCAGTTTTGAGCAGCTTTAAGTGGTTTTGTGTGGGTTTACATGAAGCTAAGTGGTGCTAATGTATGGTTAAACATATGAGCGCTTACAACGTGTAGGGTGTGCTTTCCAGTGCGCAAATGTGCTTAGCTGTTATATTGCAGCAATGCTAACACCTGATAAGCATGGCTCACTCTGATAACATAGCAGGGTAATGACATCTGTAATAAGTGTATGTAATGCCATGTACATAGCATGCGTCTATGTGCTGTCATTACAGTAGCAAGGGGTGTGAGTCACCTGTCTGGGACACTTGAATATATATGACCTGTACAACACTCTTATTCATGTGAATGTGTTACATACAATGGTAGTATCCTAGTTTATGTGCAGTCACACTGACATGTAGTGTATCATGACGTTACTACTGTTGACAGTGCATTCCCAAGCAAGAGTAGATTGCTAATTGTAGTACTGGCAACAAACACCCCTGCATGCATAGATGGACTCTGAGTCCTCACTGTCATGTTCCTGGTGTGTGAGCTGTGTCACATTATATATTTCCTACTGGATAATGATCTGACATGTGCTGTCTGTATAGCACATGTCAGTGAGGGCTACCATCATGTAGGAATGGCATACCTATCAGTGTCAGACGTCTTTCTGTCAACACATTCATCCTACTGTATAGCTAGTTAGCGAGCTGATGTTGTCTGTCCCTTTACAGATGTGCAGATGTCAGGAATCCATCCTGGATATGTACAGGTAATCTATGCTTGACTGACACTGACATGTCTGCCCAGCTATGTTGCAACTGACACAGATAGGACACAACACCCTGTATGCACCACATGCCATGGATACCTCCACTACACTACCACAGTCAGCAGAACATGCTTGGGTACAGGTCTCCAAGACAGATACTAACTGTGTTAAGTAATACATGCTGCAAACATGTCAACTGGAGCACCTCAACTGCCATTTGCAGGAGGAACCCAGAGGATTGGCTGATACATGTCACTCTCACCCTGAGGGTCACCACAGTGGTATCTGTAGATAGATGACCTGCTGGCACATGGCAGGTGGCATGATACCACTGTACACACATCCTGTACACTTCCCATCTCTCCATGGACAATAGCCAAGTACACACCTATGAACACCTGCACCGATGCACCCAGTACTGACAAATGTGTACATGTGCATTACTGAGGATATCAGTGTCTGTGTGTTAGTACTCCTGTCATTGGGAATACCTTGAGGCCCTTCACACCCACCGCACCACTCATTGCCATAGTGAGATGTGGCTGCTGCTGTACAGGACATTACATGTACCTTGTTACGCTCCTCAACCTAAGGGCTACCTGGGCCTTGCAGTACCAGCACAACACTGTTGTACAAATGGGTTGATAGGCATGGGATACCTGAAACCACAAAAGTGCAAAATAAACCAAAACAAACCACAACACCAAGCCTCTAGAAGAACACCAGGAGAGAAATATTTAGCGTACTCCACTTTAATGGCCGCTTTCGTCCACATAGACTTCCTCAGAAACAAAATCTCACAATACAAATACACTTAAAAAAGCATGCCCAATTACAAAACCAATAATGTCATAATAAATTAATTAATCCATTTAAAACAATTATTGTAAAAGGAACAGAACAACTATAAAAACTTATTAGATACAACATAAATATGTTATATTATTTCAATACATGTCTCCTACGATTTGTTAAAAAACATTTGATGTTAATAATCCCATTCAAACCAGGTTTATGATCTGCTTTTAATTTAATTTGCCATCTGGCTTCCATTTGTTCTAAATAGGCTTTGAAATCTCCCCCTCTTTTGTCATGTTGGCCTTGTTCCAAGATGGAAAATAAAAACTTATTAAAACCTATGCATTCCACACTATGCTTGTATAGGGCACTATTCAAATCTTTTCTTCTTATACTGTACACATGTTCCCTGATCCTTTTAAATTAATGTCTGGTGGTCATGCCCACATAAAATTCCAGACATTTATCACAAATGGCCACATAAACAACCCCCTGAGTTTTACAATTAAACACTCCTGGGACCTCAATAGTATACTCTAAATGGGAGAGTTCTATATATGGTCTTACTAAAATATACCTGCACATGGAACAACCAGAACATTTATACATGCCCTTAGGTTTATCAGAAAAGAAAGTAGGGTTAAGGATCAAACTCATGTCCCTCCCCTTCTCTAGTATGGTTTTCAAATTGTAATCATTTCTATAAACAAACTTTGGTTTAGGACCTACTGCTTTCAATAAATCCAAATTGCCCTCTATAATTTTCCAGTTTTTCTCTATGATGTTACGTAACTCTATTCCATCTGAGGTCATTTGTAAATTAAAACATAAATGACCATTGTCATTGTTTTTATTGCTATTATTATTACCACCATCTTCACTTATGCCTTTCTTCAGAATAGGATAATAATGACTCTCTCTTCTGTCCCTCACTTATTTGGCAAATTCATTTAAATAATTTAACTCATATCCCCTGTGGCTGAAGAGTTCAATAATAAATTGAAATTCCACAGCCAACAGTGAATTTTCACTAGTCATATGGCTAGCTCTAATGAATTGCTCTTTAGGTATGTTCTTTTTGATGAACGTGGGATGTTGGCTAGAAGAATGCAACTAGCTATTCATGAAAGTCTTTTTCTGTGAATTTTGCTAATAAAATCATGGTGAGTTCTGGCAAGCGTCTGATGTGTGCATGTGTGTATATATGTAGGATACAGCATTCCAAGGCCACATACTCTTATTACAATACACATTGCCACACAGTATGAGGGATAGTGATGTTGCTGCCCATAGGAGAGGCATGACAATGCATCACCCTACTATGCCTGTGGCATGCGCATTAGATGGATATCCCTGTAATAGCACTCTTGGGATGGACAGGGGGTTATACATACATATCTATATATATATATATATATATATATATATATATATATATACACACACACACACACACACACACACACACACACACACACATATATATCTATCTATATATATATATATATATATATATATATATATATATATATATATATATATATATATACCTATATACCTATATACCTATATATATGGAGTGCATTCAGCCATCAGGTTCACACTCTATAACTCTCCTTCCTGCACAGCTGCACTGTTCTGCCTTGCTACAACACAGACTGGTGCCACATGTGGACACAGCCTAACATTAGGGGGGGTATATATAGGGACAAATTGCAGGTAAGCCTATTACACACCTATGGCATTTCTGCATGCTACATTACTCATTAA